>NC_056736.1:750031423-750111793 GCF_019279795.1 Protopterus annectens
ATCCAGTCATCCAGGTTCCTGTTAAAGAGGGCTAGTGAGGTACTCTGCTTGACATGGAGAGGGAGTCTATTCCACAGATGGGGTAATCGTTGGGTGACAAATTTTTCCCACCAAGAAGTTCTACTAATGTCAGAGACCAGGTTGAGGCCTTGCATATGGGTTGCACGAGTGGAATCAGAGTTACAGATATGCAGCAACTCCATCAAGGCTGAGTCGGAGACAGCCTTGTATGCCAGACACAGGTAATCTCTGAGCAGTCTGTATGAGACAGAGTAGATCAGCTACAGTTTGGATATTTCAGGAGATTAACATTTAAGTACTCTTAGAATTTCCTTCATTTACTAAAATAATTAACACTCTCAACAAAAGCATTACCATAATGGATACTTTTCTGTGCAATAACATATGTTATGGGTTCAGAGGTGTACCATAACCTGAAGAGTGTGGCCAAGCAAAAGTATGGATAGGATGCCACCAATGTTGGAGATGGAGGGTTTGCTCCAAACATCCTGGACAACAAGGAAGCTCTGAATCTGCTGAAGAATGCCATTGATAAAGCTGGCTACACTGACCAGATAGTCAATGGAATGGACGTAGCAGCCTCTGAGTTATACAGGGATGGAAAGTACGATTTGGATTTTAAGTCCCCAGATAATCCAGCCAGATACATCACTGGTAGTCAGTTTGGTGACATCTACCAGGGATTCATCAAAAATTACCCAGATGTATCTACTGAGGACCCATTTGATCAGGATGATGGGGATAACTGGAACAGCTTCACAGCCAATACAACAATTCAGATTGTTGGTGATGATCTGACTGTAACCAACTCTGAGTGCATTCAGTAACTGTGTACATATTTACAGAAAATAAACATATACAGGCAGTAAATGAAGTAGCAGCATTTATGCAGTTTGTAGAGACCTGTTTAGAAATGTTACCGGTGAGCAGTAGTGTCTTTATTGGCTTACTGGTGGCAGTCTTGGAAGCATTTCAAGCATCAGCAATGTAGCCTCTTAGCAGAACTTGGACTGTGTACTTGTTAATCAGCCAAGGTCCTTAGGCAGTGGCTTGATGTGGTTATTATATGATGCTCATTAACATGAACACCTGACCCACAAATATGCTTTTTATTTTCATCACCTTGGAAACAGGAAATTAGAATGCTACAGATAGGTATTAGGACATTATTTATTCATTATTTATTGAATTTTTGTATTTTACATTTAAGTATGTGGATGAGCTGGTCCAAAGACCGTTTTCCATCATGACTCGGGGTGTTGCATAATCTGAATACAAAATGTAATTCCATCTAGGTCAACAGAAATAATAGACTAGGCAAATATATGATTAAAGGTTTATTTAAAGAACAGCTGAAAATGAAAAAAAGGACATGAAGGCATGAAGAATATAAACTAAATAACTGTGTACATATTTACAGAAAATAAATAAATAAAATAAACATATACAGGCAGTAAATGAAGTAGCAGCAGTTTGCAGGGACCTGTTTAGAAACGTTACCGGTGAGCAGTAGTGTCTTTATTGGCTTACTGGTCACAGTCTTGGAAGCATTTCAAGCATCAGCAATGTAGCCTCTTAGCAGAACTTGGAATGCGGGACAGAAATGTACTATTAAACTGAAACCCTTGTCTGCACACTGAAAGTATTCCATGGTATAAAATCCATGGTGCCTGGGGGCAAAAAGAGTTTTAACTTATCCACAAGATTAAAATATTAGATTCTTCATGACACAATGTCCCAACTTATTTTTATTTGTCAAAAACATCTCCAATTTATTATTATTGTATTCAAACTGTAAGTTACTATTAAACTGAAACACTTATCTGCACACTGTATTCCATGGTATAAAATCCCTGGCAGCTCAGGTTAACCAGCCTTTCATAGGGACAAAAAGAGTTGTAATATATCCACAGGATTAAAACATTACATTGTTAATGACACAATGTCCCAACTTACTTTTGTAAAAAAATCTCTAATTTATGATTACTATACTCAAATTGCAAGTTTCATTTGGATGCAAATACCGACTGTTTTAAAGTTTCTATTTATTCTGTTCATGAATTAACCTTGAATTTAAGTAATAAGTGCTTAGATCAGGAGTTTAATACCAATGAACTCACAAGGATTACACAAAAATGAATCCGATAAGAAGTTTAATAAAAAGTAAATTAAGTCCTAACTTTGATAACGCAGCAATGCATGTTTTTATAAAATGACTTGGAATTTTAGAAATGTACACAAAAGAAAAATAGTTTCAACCTAAAGAAGAGAAGAACTTATTGGAAGACAATCAAGAGATGGTCATTAAACAATCAAGAGAAAACCATCAAAAGATTATCATTTAACAGGCAGATGAAAGTTCTAACACAGAGATGTACATTAAGTTAGATACAGATCCAATCCATGTTAATCAAAGGAATGTATAGACATTGAATTAAAGGGAGTTAGAACTGTTTTTAACAAAACAAAAAGGTATTTTAAAGCAAAATACACCATAAACACCAACATTTTATACAATCCCAAAGATGCTTAAAAATGTTAACTCCCTTGTACATCGACAATAACAAGTACGTGTGTTTTTAGAACTGCTGGGAAAGGATTCAGTTAGGTTATTACACCCCCAGAGTACTGATGTTCGATTCTTATATAAAGGACAGTAAAGATCTTAAAATAAATGATGTACTATACAATGGAAATTGCAGTATTTTTGCATGGCATGTGATATAAAAATGTATGGAAATATAAGACATCAGGATGGTCTGGCAGTTTTACAATTATATTTAGGAGATAATCCATAATATTGCTATATTAACTGCATTGTACAAGTCACCTCATTCTGCTCGGCCAAGCAGGGTCTTGGGTTCCCACTGTGGACAAAAATATGCTGCTGAGCTCATATTTGATTAATTCATTCTACTCAGAGCTGGGACCACTTGTACAGACTAAACCAACCAATATACATAATCAAGGAAGTCATCTACCTCAGGCTTCATACCACAGCGAACCTTACACGTACAAATTAACTATTTCATCCTTGACACCCTCAGAAATACACAACCTCAAAGGAAACAAAATGACTTACTTCCCAGAAAACACTGACTAGAAACTAGTACATTTTATTTAATTAAATTTGTATTTATTTTCTGGGGTAGGAGCACTGCTCTCCAGGGACCATTTTCACACTCATCCCAGGAGCAATGTCTGGTTAAGTGACTTGCTTAGAGTCACAGTTAGGCAATGGAGGGTGAGGGACATTTTAAAGCAATCAGCACACCACAACTGATTTGTGGAGGTTAAGACACATACTGTATTGATCAACATGCTGTTCTTAAGAAAGTACAGTTGTGTACACTTGCCATAGATGTAGATGTTCGAGTGTATCACTGTTGCAGTCATTACATTTGGGTAATCTGCTGGCAGGCTGCCCTCAGTCAGCCTGAATTCCAAAGTCTTGGGTCATGCGTCAGTTGCTTTCGCCCCTTCCCTGACGTCAGGTCATCAGGGGTATAAAAGATGCAGTCAACGCCATTTTCTTCAGTTTTTCTTGCCCCAGATGTCAGGTGCCCCCTAAAGGGTAGCCAAAATTTATATATTTTTATATATTTATATATATATATATATATATATATATATATATATATATATATATATATATATATATATAGATATATATATATATATATATATATATATATATTCATATATATATATATATATATATATATATATATATATATATATATATATATATATATGTATCAAACACATGCACCAATATAAACTTTACCATCATCTACAAGCAAATACACCACAAAGGTTGTATAAATCAGAGAAGGAAAGATGAGTTCCAGCAGAAATAAGGGGGATGGTGGGTGGGTAACCTGGACTGCAACAGTGAATACACTCGAACATCTACATTTATGGTAAGTGTACACAACTGTACTATGTTCTTCGTGTTTCACTGTTGCAGTCATTACATTTGGGTAGAGTCCCAAAGCTATGATTGGGAGGCTGGAGCTAAACAGCATTAGGTGCGGCTATGAGGCCCTGCAGAACTGCAGTGGCAAAGCTTGCCCTGGATTTAGAGTAGAGTGGCAGATGATAGTGCTTAGTAAAGGTATGCACTGAACTCCAAGTAGCAGCTTCTAAAATGTCCTTGGCTGGTACTCCCCTGAGAAAGGCTGCTGAAGTGGCTGCAGCTCTGGTTGAATGAGGCCTACTTGCCCTTAGGCACTGGCTTGCCATGCTGTGAATAGCAGAAATGAATGCAGTGGCCTATCCACTTTGAAATAGTCTGTTTGGAGATGGCCTTTCCTTGTGATCCTGCAGCTTATGCCACTAGTAATTGGTCCATTTTCCTGAAAACTTTAATTTTGTCCAAATAGAATCTAAGTTGTATGTGTACATCCAAAGAATGCAGAATTCTCTCCCCCTTGTTCAGTGGATTTGGATAAAAGGTTGGCAAATGAATAGTTTGGTTAAGGGCTACACTGGACACCAGCTTAGGCATAAATGTTGGGTTTGTCCTCAGAGAGACCCTGTCTGGATAAAAAATGATAAAAGTTTCCACAGCCATTAGAGCCTGTAGCTCTGACACTCATCTTGCAGAAGTTATTGCTAGGAGCAGAGCTGTTTTCCAAGTTAAAAACTTTACATCAGCCATAGCAGCTGGCTCAAAAGGTGGTAGGGTGAGTTTTTCCAAGACATAATTTAGGTCCCATGCAGGTATTGGCGATCTCCTTGGAGGCCTTAAATTTTTGGCTCCTCTGAGGTACTGCCTTAATAAAGGGTGAGAAAAGAGTGGTGGCTCTGTATTGTAATGAGCCGAAATGGCAGAGGCATGGATTTTAATTGATGGACAATATAGGCCTTTGTCCAGCATCTCAGTTGTATTGCAAAATCTGAGGAATATTTGGCACAGCTGTATCAATTTCTTGTGCCTGGTTCCAAGCATAAAATCTCCTCCATTTTCCAGCATAGGATTTCCTAGTACTAGGCCTTCTGGCTTCCAAAATGACATCCATCATAGCTTTACTGAGAGGTGTGCTTTGCATGGCTACATTATTCGCCATTCTGCCAGTCCTGAGTTGACTGTGCAGAATCTGATTGTTTTGTTGGGACAGCAGATGAGGTATTTGAGGTAAGGTCCAGGCTGGGCATTGAGACATGTTCCTTAGGATTGGATACCAGTACTGGCGGGGCCAGCCTGGGGCAATCAGTATAATCTTTGGCTTCTCCTGTCTGACCTTTAGGAGCACCTTGGGGAGGTGAGGCAGTGGAAGAAAGGCGTATACGGATAGGTTTTTCCAGTTGAAAGATAAGGCGTCCACTTTCCATGCTTGTCTGTGATAAGTCCTTGTGCAGAATCTTTTTAGTTGGTAGTTGTGAGGGGGTCCAAATAGATCTATGTCCGGGCATCCCCATTTCCTTGTTATGCTGAAGACTTGTGAATCCAGGTGCCACTCGTGGGGATCCATGAGGTTTCTGCTTAGTTCGTCTGCCAGAGCATTTCCCTTTCCTGGCAGGAATTGTGCCTGCAAATGTACTTGGTAAGTCAATGCTGTGTTCCACAAAGCCATGGCTAGTCTGCAAAGGGGGTAAGAATGTGTGCCCCCCCTACTAGTTTATTTACCACATGACCATGGTGTTGTCTGTCTTTATCAGTAGTTGTCCCAGATGAATTAGGTCCTTGAAGGCTGTCCAGGCATTTTGAACAGATAGCATCTGTTTTTGATTGATATGTAGATGCATTTGGTTTGGGGACCAGGTGCCCTGAATGCCTCTTCCTGCCATGTGGGCCCCCCAGGCATAATCTGGTGCATCCGTTGTTAGGTTCTGCCTGGCTGGGGGTAGTGAGAATGGCTGTCCCTTGTTTTGGTGACAAGCCTTTGCCCCCCATCAAAACTCCTGTTTTAGGTGGGGAATGAGTAATCATTGTTTCCAGGCTGTGGCAATGTTGTGTCCAGACACTTTTTAGGTACCACTGTAGTTTCCTCACATGCAGTCTTACATATGGAATCAGTAGGATGCAGGATGCCATGAAGCCCAAAGCCTGCAGAATTTTTCTTGCAGATAACTGGGCCTTTGTTGCCAATCCTTTGAAATAGGTAGTCAGTTGCCTTTTTTTTTGTCTGGCATGAGATAAGCCATCTGGGCAATTGTATTTAAGCTTGCACCCAGGAATATTATCTCTTGAGAGGGCACTAGTTTTGATTTCTTTTCATTGACTGTGTACCCTAGGCATGTTATAAGTCTTTTCACAAACGTCAGATGCTGTAGTAGAGTGTCCTTGTTCTCTGCTTGAATGAGGCAGTCGTCCAAGTAAGGATATATTTGTATTCCTCTTTGTCTGCAGAAAGCAATTACTGGTGCCAGGCACTTTGTAAAGACCCTGGGTGCAGTAGATAAGCCAAAGGGCAGTGCAGAGAATTGGTAATGCATTGAGCCAGCCTTGAATCTGAGGTATCTTCTGCATGATTGTCTGATTGGGACATGCAGGTATGCCTCTTTTAGGTCTAAAGTCACGAGCCAAGCCTTTTTGCCCAGCATGGGCAGAAGCTGCTGCAAGGTTAGCATCTTGAATTTTGGTATATCCAGGAAAGTGTTTAGAATAAATAGGTCCAGTACTGGTCTCCATGCTTTAACCTTTCTGGGTACCAAGAACAGTCTTGAGTAAAATCCTTGTCCCTGCTCTTGCTCTGGTACTTGTTGAATGGCCCCCATGTCCATGAGGGATGAGACTTGTTTTTGTGCCTCTGCCCATTGATTTTATGGCAGGTCTGTCCAACCATTTGCCTTTGGCAGGGTATGGAAGGGAAATTTGTAGCCTTGTGACACTGTGTTTAGAACCCATTTGTCCTGGGTTATAATGTGCCAATTTTGAGAAAAACAGTGCTCCCCCCCTAAAGATGCTGCCAGGAGATAAGTGCTTGGTGCAGGCAGGGGGAAGTCATTGGGACTGTTTCCTGTATGGTTGTGACTTGTCTTCTCCACTTTTGGAGGTAGAAGCACCCCATTGTTTAGACCTGTAAGAACCTTGTACCTGGGATTTGCCTCTAGGGCATCTGGATCTACCCCTTTGAGGTCTGTCTGACACTGGAAAGGACCAATTCTTTGTAAGCCAGTTTCTGCTAAACCTAGGTGGATGTACTTGTAAAAAATCTTTGACAGTTTGCATAGATTTAGCTTTGTCCTCCATTTTCTTTAATACTTCTTCTGCCTTAACACCAAACAAGGTATCATGCTGTAACGGTGCATCTAATAATTTAACTTTAACATGATCAGGCAGATTTTTTTCCTTTAGCCAAGCATGCCTCCTAATTACAGAAGCCGTAACTGCAACCCTGCAGGAGACCTCCAGAAAATCAAAACCACATTGCAAAGTATGCTTTCCAACTTGTTCAGCTGCATGCAATAAATCCTGCATTTCTTTGTTTTCTGCACATTGCGAATTTACCAACATTTTCTGTTTAAGCCATGTCATGACATATTACTGATATTTGAGCATATGAAACTGACAGTTTAAGGCCCTTATAGCCAAGGAAGCAGATGTGTAAACATTTTTCCCCATCTATCCAGTGCCCTAGAATCTCTTGTCAGAGGGGGTAGGGTTTTTTGCAGTGGAAGCCTTAACCCCTTTGGGACCCTGTGAAATAGTTTCTGGGTCTGCAGTAGGGTTCTTGAAAAGGAATTTATGAGAATCAGGAACCCTGTAATATCTGTCAGGCTTAACACGAGCTGGAGGTAAGGAGTCAGGGGTCAGACTAGACTCTGAAAACACATCATCTACAATGTGTAACACAGGTGGAATAGCTAGAGGCCTGTGTTGAGGTAGTAAAAGGAAGTCCCTGAGCCTCTTTTTAGATTCTGAAAAATCTTGGCTCTCCCAGTGGAAATGCTCCCTCATGGTATGCAAGGTTTCCCCAAAAGAATAGTCCTCAGGAGGAGAAGCTGAAGGAATAGATTCTTCAGCATAAGAATCCTCATAGGGGGGAAGTGAATATTCCTGATCAGAAGAGGGCTCAGAAGAAATAGTAACCTGATCTGAAGATTCATAGTCTGTCTCTTGCCTAGGCCTCTTATCAGGAGGGGGATGGGAACCACTCATCAAGGTAATAAAGTCTTCGGCCATTTTGAGCATCTGTTTTTTGGGCATGGAGGCCTGTCCATGAGGTTGTTGAGTTTGTTTCTTTGTCTTTAAAGGTGCTTTAGTCTTTGCCTTTGAAGCTGAACTCAGTTTAATGTATAATTGTTTAGGTCTGAATACACACTCAGAAGCCGGTGCCTGCTCAGCGGCTCCGGACCCATCTGAGGGAATAATGTCAGAGGCTCCAATACCTTGAGTTTCCAGTGGCCTAGCTGACTCCACGTGTGAGTCGGTAGCGGGCTGCAACTGTAAAGTAGCGGGCATCAGCAGCTGCGAAAGCACCTCACTGAGAACCGACGAACCGGCAACTGGCTTAGGAGAAGCTTCGTCTTCGGTTTTGGGCCTCGGTTGCCTGTCTTTTTCTTTGCATTTTTATGAAGTCCGGTAGCCGGATGGCTATCCGATGACATTTTATAATTAAATCTGTGCCCAAAATAGCTTAATGCAAAATCATACCGACGCTTAATAGTGCGGTGGTTAAATCTAGCACAAAACCGACAACTAGAGACGTCATGGTCAGGGCCTAGGCAATGAATACAGTAAGAATGAAAGTCCTTATGAGGTAATTGCTTTCCACAAGAAATACAATTATTAACTTTTTTCTGACATCGGTCTGGAGCAAGAAAAAAGTTTCCCCAACGGGGTACTTAGCTTTAATGAAGACTTCGGATCTGAAACTCGTACACGAAAATCTCAGGAGTCAGTCGACCGGCACATGCGAACTGCTTCTGCTTCGGGCACCGCGCGGCAAGACTGAAGAAAATGGTGTCGGCTGCATCTTTTATACCCCTGACGACCTGACATCAGGGAAGGGGCGATAGCAAATGACGCAGGACCCAAGACTTTGGAATTCAGGCCGACTGAGGGCAACCTGACAGCAGGATTACCCAAATGTAATGACTGCAACAGTGAAACACAAAGAACATCCACTGTTACATGTGACACTATATTCATAACAGCAATAGGGCACATTGTCATGGAACCAATCAAAGACACCCTACTAATTACATCCCACATTGTCATGGAACCAATCAAAGACACCCTACTAATTACATCCCACATTACCATGGAACCAATCAAAGACACCCTACTAATTACATCCCACATTACCATGGAACCAATCAAAGACACCCTACTAATTACATCTCACATTGTCATGGAACCAATCAAAGACACCCTACTAATTACATCCCACATTACCATGGAACCAATCAAAGACACCCTACTAATTACATCCCACATTGTCATGGAACCAATCAAAGACACCCTACTAATTACATCCCACATTACCATGGAACCAATCAAAGACACCCTACTAATTACATCCCACATTATCATGGAACCAATCAAAGACACCCTACTAATTACATCCCACATTACCATGGAACCAATCAAAGACACCCTACTAATTACATCCCACATTACCATGGAACCAATCAAAGACACCCTACTAATTACATCCCACATTACCATGGAACCAATGTCCCATTGTCTAAATTCACCATTTGTTGGGCACAACTGGTAATTGTAAGTCCCAATCACTGGACAGTATAACCTTATGTTGAGACTGTGAAAAAATGAAGATGATGAAACAGTTTATATTACATGACACCCACTATGTCCTTTTCTTCATGTCTGTATAATCTCAGAGGTAGGGTATTTATAAAGTAGAGGAGGCCCTGAAAATGTATAAGTGGCTTTTTCTTATTGTTATTTTTATTTTTTTTTAGGATTTATAGTTACTCAATAGGGGTATGTTTTGATGTGTAATGCTGCTTCCTGGTGATACAGTTAGGAGAGTTTTCAGTGGCATGTGGTCACCTAGTGGACCAGCTGTGATACGTGATGGAATGACAAGAAATAGCACAATGAAGTGTCCTGCATCCTTAAACATACTGCACCTTCTCCAGCATTCAGAAACAAGTTGTACCTTTACTCCCACGTGCACACAGAAATATTAAATGTATTCATTCATGTACTTACGCTATTTATAAAGTATTCAATTCCTAAGCACTTCACAAGCATGTAAAAAAACAAAAAAACAAAACAAGAATATTACAAAGGCCACAGAGCCAAACAAATTGTAAACAAAGGTATAGTTTAGAAAAGATCAAACCTGTACACTATTAGAATGTTACAAATCTAAAACCGTATCAGATACCCATGTCTGACTCCAGGTACACACATCCTGCAAAAGATGGTACCTTGAAGATCTCTGGAATAAGTGCTTAGCATCAATTGCTGAAATCACAGAAGGTAGTTGGTTCCACAGCACCAGGCAAACCAGCAAAAGAAAATCTGTGATGAGTCTCTAAACATTGCCGTGGGAGTGCTGGCGAACCTTAAGTCTTTATGCATCCAGCTGAGACCAAGACAGATTAATAACTGCTCTCTGGCCTTTAGAAGATAATCCACAATCCTAGATAAAGTGGTCTCAGTGTTACAGCAAGAATAAAAATCAGGCATACAAGGGTCCATGAATCCACCGACTGTAAGGAAGGATTCAGGCAGAATATGTGAGAGTCACACAAAGGAAAGGAAAGTTTAAGATCTGACAATAATTATCAAAACGTATTTACATCCAGAGATTATGTCTTGAGAACTGGTAACAAAGACGTGCTTCAGAGGAGTTAGAAAAACCTCAGTCCCAAAGGAGGACAGAAGTATATGATAAATTGATGGGCCTGGAACTCCCAGACTTGAACAGCATGCCAGAACAGGAAATGCTCCAAAGCACAACTTGCTGCAAGTCTGCTTGAAATCAATGTCATCATCTCATCATAATCAGGAAAATTAAACTGGTTTTCCAAGGAAGAGGAAAACACATGCCGATGCTACAGAAATGCTTGCAGAGATGGATGGGAGAAATGAGGATTTTATAGAGGGAAAACTTCCTGGTAAAAACAGGCAACACCTCATAATGATGTAGAGAAAATGTCTGTGAGGTATTGAGGCATGTCAGGCTACACAGTCTGTCCACCATTTACAAGAGCACAGCTACACAGTCTGTCCACCATCTACAAGAGCACAATTGGTCAATCAGCCACTGCTGAGATTTCTTTGGAGAGGTAAGCAACTTCCTATGTGAGATCTCAGTCTGGTACAAGACATAACACTCAACCAGATCACATCTGTCACTCCAGAGAAATGCAAACCTCCACCAATATTTCAGTCTCAACCGTTTACACCACAAAGAACCCAGCTCAAAGCTGAAATGTGTATTTTGTATCAGTGGACAAGCGGATAACAGTGCCCTGTTTGCAGTCATCAGCAAGCTTGGTAAAATGTACTTTCGATATTAGCTTGGATGCCTGCAAAATAAATGTCAAAACAAAAAAGGGCCCAGAATTGATGTCTGTTGCACCCATTAGTTAAATATTTATAGAGAGGGAACCAGAAACTTTCACAGCTTGTGATCTGCTGTTTTGCCAATCTGCATCCTAGTAGACAATGTAAGGATTTACATTAAGCTTGCCCAAGTTCTTCACTAATACCAGCAGAAGGGATAGTGTCAAAAGCTTTATCTAGGCCAAGAAAAGTAGTGTGCACAGAATGACCACTTCTCATAGCCCCTGTAACCTAGTCAAGGAGGTTTACTAGATTCAGAAGACAGGACCTGCCCTTTCTGAAACCAAGCTGATTGCATTCTAGATCAGGTAATTTGCCTACAGCTGTATACATGAGTTCTATGTTCCATGGATTTGCAAATAAGGTTGATGGGTGTATAATTACCCAGGTAGAGGGGCCACCCTTGTGTAAGTATTCACAGTGGCTGTTCTCCAGTCATCAGGAAAAACAGTGGACAGGGGCTAAGGATGAACAGTTTCAGTACAGGCTCTCTTATTTGGTCCCATGAAATTATTATTTTTAGCCTTTTAGTTGTGATTCTAAGACTTGTTCCATGGAGATTACAGGGGAAGTAAATTCTCAGCAACAGTGGGGGCACCAATGAGTGTAGGAGGGGGTAAGGTCAGCACTAAATCTACCTAGTGATATCCTTGGGATCAGAGTGGGTGATATTATGGATAATGAAGTCTTCAAGACTGGGGAAACTAAACTAGGGTAACTGTAAAGCAAACCAGAGCAGGGAGTGATTGAACCTTCAGACTGACTCCACCATCAAATAATGTGTGTTTATGTCTAATAGGAAAATCAAGTCACGTGTATGTCCTAAAGCAGCAACAAAAGTAATAAACTGAGCAAAAGCCTAAATGCCTTCATAATAGAAGGGACTTGTTTGGTGACAGTCAGAGGCTCACTGTCAACCCAAATGTTGATGTTGCCCAGGATCACAAGCTTCTAGTGAATTAACATGAGAATTTATGAGGAAGTCGATGACCTATTGAGGGAATGTCCTCTCATCAGTGGATAGATGGTAGATGAGGAAATATGTACAGCCTGATCCTATAGTCAGGAAATGTTCAAATGATCTCGTGCCCCTAACAACAACCTGCATCATCCAAAGCTTGCAGGCAGAAAAAATAGCAACTCTGCCCCTGATCCTGTCCTATCTAGGGCAGTTAATGATGAAGACCCCAAGTCACAGTGCAATAACCAATCGGTGGATGAAGATGTCATTGAGCTACGTCTTCATAATACATACAGGGTCAGCATAGTAACACGAGCTGAAATTGCCCTGGAGGAGGAGTCTGGAATGTGTGTCATGTGTTGCACTCTTGGTTGCTTGGAGCTGTAGCTTTCGGTACTACTAACCCCAGAGTGCTGAAGAAAGGTTTATTCCTTTTTTTCAACATCGCAAACAAACAATTAATTTGCATTAAGAAACTGCATTTTACACTGGAACCCTAAGTGTTAAAAGTACCAACCCCCAAAATATAAACAGATTACCAAGGAAATGAATGAACCAATATGGCAACTGACATTCCTTCAGTAAAGGATGTTACCCCATTCAGAATTACTTGGATGGATAAAGCCTCAGAACAGCAAGGAGCAGGTAAAATAACTGGCAAGGAGAAGGTGATAATTTAAATAATAATTATCAAGTACAGCAGTTGGACGAGACTGTCTAATTCAGAACTGACAGAGGTAACTGTGCCTTCAGTAAAGGATATAGTAAATGTACAGCTACTAGTGAAAACCAGAAGCTGGCTAAGAAATGTTTTCACCAAGTAAAGGAGATCTGCAAAATTCAGATGGAAAAGGGAATAACTTTATGAACGACTCGATACAAATGTCTGGTATTATTCAAACTCTTAACTAGATAACTAAGATTGCAAAGTATAATGGAAAAATAATCAATTCTGTAAACAGCTATAAACTCAATCATTTTAATGCAGCAGTCTACAATAACAAAAGGCTAATTCTGATGTTGTTGTTGTATCTTTCGGCTTTTCCCGGTTAGAGGGTCGCCACAGCAGAACTCTGGTCCTCTAATGATTGGCAGTAGATTTTTATGTACTGAGTTGCCAGCCCTGATGTACAACCTTCAACGAAGGTACGCCCATTCACGCATGTCTCCACAAAGAAGACGCTTTATCTGAGAATCGAACAGGATGTCTTACTGTGAGGTGACAATGCTACTGCATCTGATAAGAGTACTAAATTAATAGAAGAAAAGATGGTGCCATTAAAATTTGATCGAGGCATTAAAGCAGAAATGTGTCAATGGAAAAGGCAAAGTCCATTTTAAAATTTCAACCGTTATATTTTGAGATGTGTGCCAGGCATAAGAACCTGCTAGTAATTGGTGTTCCTAAGGATTGTGAGAATTATAAATAATTTTAACACATTTTGAGTAAAATAGTAACTTTTTGGAGTTATAAAAAAAATCTTCAAGTTGGACAGACTTCATAGGGTGTCTTTTGCTGTCCAAAATTCTAAGCCTAGATTAACATTAGTAAATATCGAGATTGAGAGAAGATATTGTCAGCAGCTATATGGAGGAGGGGATCATGTGTAAATGATGCTAAAATAGCTATCTGTGGATTTTTCACAGGAAGCTATAAAGGAAAGGAAATTATCCTTAGGGTGCAGACAGTGTTGGGGAAAAAGAATATTAAGTTGACTTCCTTGTATCCAGCTAACATGAAGACAGTATGGAAAGACATGTCTATTGTATTTGATCTCTTTTGGAAGCTAAGATGGATCTAACGGCCTCGGACATTTTGTGAGCTCCAAGGTGTAATGAGATTATTTCTATGTGTTACCCGTTACAGACAGACGATGGACATTATCCTTCCTTTTTTGCTTTTAACAAGCACTTATTTTTTTCTTTCTGGAGCCCAGATGAGGTGGCATTGGAAGATATGCTTTATTACAATTGAGGTATATAGTATTTTTTTTCTTTTTTACATATTTACATAATGGCATCACGTAATCTAGTAAGTATAAACATTAATGGTGCACATCAATTTTCAAAATTAAGTTAAGTGATAGATTTTATTAAAATAAATCTGAAAACATTTTTGTTACAAGAATCACACTGGACAGATATTTCATGTGAACAGATTAAAGTTAAATTTTATAGGATAAAATAAATCATCAATAACCTTGCTACTTCAAAAACAACAGATTAAAAATGATTATTAAGCACATGTACATACTTGAGCAAAATGTATTTAGGAATGACAGGGAGGGTTTCTTCATTTACTTTGTCCCCTTAGTTATAGGTCTGAGTAAGGTAACTTTAGAGTCTGTATACGCAACCGTTATTGGATATCGATTTTTTAGATGATATTTCAGAGGGATTATAGCACATGGGAAATATAACAGTGATAATAGGAGGGGACTGTAATGGGGTATTAAATCAGAGTAGTGAAATTTTCTAGTAAGGCAGACACGATCATAACACAAGAATTTTCGCAAAAAGAAAGTTTAACGGATGGATAGAGGGAAAACATCCGAGTAAAAAGATGTATACACACGTTGGCATGTAGCTAAGTTGGGTTCTAGACTGCACGTTAGTTACATTGTATCATTTTTATTGACTTACACATTTTGAGAATGTGAATGGGATTCATGGACAGGCCATTGTGCGATAGAGATGGTTTTCAGTCACAAATAAATAGGCAAAACCTGTTATATAAAAATAATTCTTTCAGATTTTTTCAAATTACAGTATCTAATAAGTTTTATTAAAACAAAAAATGCAATTTTTGGCTTGACAAAGAAAGTGCGTCTCTTTTAATGTAAAATGGGATATATTTAAAGTTAGGATTTACAGTGCCATACATGTCTGTAATCTAATTGTTAATAAGGAGAAAAATTAAGTTAATTTATATTTATGTATTTGTCTTTGTTTACCAAGAAAGTCCAACTGGGTAATATCCATTTTCAGCAGAGACCCATGGAGAAAAGCTCTATTTATAAGAGAACTAGAACAATTAGAGCAACAAATAGGAATAATAATAATAATAATAATAATAATAATAATAATAATAATAATAACAATAGTAATAATAATAACAATAATAATAATAATAATAATAATAATCATAATAATAACAATAATAATAATAACAATAATAATAACAATAATAATAATAATAATAATAATAATAACAATAATAATAATAATAATAACAATAAAACTATATCAATCATAGCTGACACTATACACTGACAATTTCAGAAACAATAATCGAGAGCTATTGGGCTTCATCAGATTCAATCAAAAAACATCACTTCCTGTATTAAATACTGTCCTGCCTAATTAATTGCATACAATTACACCAATTAAGAAAGTACAGTTGTGTACACTTACCATAAATGTAGATGTTAGAGTGTATTCACTGTTGCAGTCATTACATTTGGGTAATCTGCTGGCAGGTTGCCCTCAGTTGGCCTGATTAACAAAGTCTTGGGTCCTGTGTCGGTTGCTGTCCCTTTTTCCATGACGTCAGGTCGTCAGGGGTATAAAACATGCAGCCGACACCATTTTCATCAGTTTTTCTTGCCCCAGATGTCAGGTGCCCCCCCAAATGGAGAGCAACATATATATACATATATATATATATATATATATATATATATATATATATATATATATATACATGTAATTTAGACCACAAAAAATATACCTCCAAATAAAAGCAAACACGCCAAAAAGGCTTTTAGGTATAGTAAAAGAAAGAAGAGGTATAGTAAGAGAAAAACAGGGGGCTGGAGGGTGGGTAACCAGGACTGCAACAGTAAATGCACTCTAACATCTACATTTATGGTAAGTGTACACAACTGTACTATGTTCTTCGTGTTTCTCTGTTGCAGTCATTACATTTGGGTAGATTCCCAAAGCTATGGTTGGGAGGATGGAATTAAACAGCATTAGGAGCAGCTATAAGGCCCTGCAGGACAGCAGTGGCAAAGCCAGCTCTGGATTTAGAAAAGAGAGGTAAATGGTAATGTTTGGTGAATGTATGAACTGAGCTCCAGGTAGCAACTTCTAGAATGTCTCTGGTAGGAAACCCACTGAGAAAGGCTGCAGAAGTAGATGCAGCCCTGGTGGAATGAGATATGATCCCCTTGGGGACAGGTTTACCATGGTGCATGTAACAGAATAGCTTATCCATTTTAAATAGTCTGCTTTGAAATAGCCTTTCCCTCTGCCCCTGCAGCAAATGCCACCAGTAATTGCTCAGATTTTCTTAGGGATTTTGTCCTGTTTAAGTAGAATCTTAGTTGTCTGTGTACATCCAATGAATACAGAATCTGCTCACCCTTGTTCTGTGGATTTGGGAAGAAAGTTGGCAGATGAATGGTCTAATTAAGAGCCACACTAGATACCACTTTAGGCATAAAGGTTGGATTTGTCCTGAGTGCCACCCTGTCCGGGTAAAAGATAATAAAAGGCTCCACTGCCATGAGAGCCTGTAGTTCTGAAATCCTTCTAGCTGAAGTGACTGCTAAAAGAAAAGTTGTTTTCCAAGAGAGAAATTTTATGTCTGCAGTAGCAGCTGGCTCAAAGGGAGGCAGGGTGAGTTTTTCCAAAACAAAACTGAGGTCCCATGCAGACATTGGTGCTCTCCTGGGAGGTCTTAAATGTTTTGCCCCTCTGAGGTACGGCTTTAGTAGGGGATCAGAGTAGAGGGGAGGCTCTGTGTTGTAATGAGCTGAAACTGCAGAGGCATGGATTTTTATGGAAGAAAAAGATGGGCCCTTGTGAAGCATCTCAGTTAAGTATTGTAGAATCTGAGGAATATTGGGCATTGCTGTGCTTATTCCTTGTGATTGGTTCCAGGCACAGAATCATTTCCATTTGTCCGCATAAGATTTTCTAGTACTAGGCCTTCTAGCCTTCAAAATGACATCCATCATAGGTTTGCTGAGAGATGTAACTGGTGAAATCAGTTGATTAGCCATGCTGCAAGATTCAGAGTTTGGAACTGAGTGTGCAGAATTTGAAAGTTCTGCTGAGACAGTAGATGAGGTGTCTGAGGCAGGTACCACAGAGGAAGGTGCGACATATTGCGTAAGAGCGGGTACCAGTGTTGGCGAGGCCAGTCTGGAGCAATCAGAATAATTTTTGGTTTTTCCTGTCTGACTTTTTGTAAGACCTTGGAGACCAGAGGCAAAGGGGGAAAGGCATAGACTGATAGTTTTTTCCAGCTGAAGGATAGAGCATCCACTTTCCAAGCTTTTTTGTGATGAATTCTTGTGCAGCATTTGTCCAACTGATACTTTTCGGGTGAGGCAAAAAGATCTATGTCTGGGCTCCCTCATTTGCGTGTCAACATGCTGAAGATTTGTGGATCCAGTTTCCATTCATGTGGGTCCATAAGAATTCTGCTTAGTTCATCTGCCAGAGTATTTTGCTATCCTGGCAGGAATTGAGCCTGTAGATGTATTTGATAAGTCAAGGCCATGTTCCACAAAGCCATGGCTAGTCTGCAAAGGGGGTAGGAATGGGTAACCCCCTGCTTGTTTATGTACCACATGACTGTGGTGTTGTCTGTCTTTATCAGTAGCTGTCCTGGATGAAGATAGTCCTTGAAGGCTGTCAGAGCATTCTGTACAGCTAGCATCTCTTTCTGGTTGATATGTAGGTGCATTTGATTTGGGCTCCATTGGCCCTGAATGCATCTCCCTGCCAGATGCGCCCCCCCCCCCCAAGCATAATCTGATGCTTCTGTAGTCAAGGTTTTGGTGGCAGGGGGTGGAATGAATGACAGTCCCTTGTTTTGGTGGCAGGCCTCTGCCCACCATAGGAACTCTTGCTGCAGGCAAGGAATGATAGGAATCATTGTTTCCAGGCTGTGACAATGTTGACTCCATAAGCTTTTTAGGTACCATTGAAGTTTCCTCATATGCAGTCTTGCATATGGAATTATTAGAATGCAGGAAGCCATGAACCCCAAGGCCTGCAGAATTTGTCTTGCAGATAGCTGGGTTTTTGTGGCCACTTGTTTGAAAGTAAGTCATCAAATGAATTTGTTTTTCTGGCATAAGGTAGGTCATCTGGGCAGTTGCATTCAAGCTTGCACCCAGGAATGTAATTATTTGAGAGGGTACCAGTTGTGATTTCTTTTCTTTTATGGTGTACCCGAGGCAAGTTAGAAGTCTTTTTACAAATGCCAGATGTTTTAGAAGAATGTCCTTGTTTTCTGCCTGAATTAGACAATCGTTCAGGTAAGGATAAATTTGAATGTTTCTTTGTCTGCAAAATGCAATTACTGGTGCCAGGCACTTTGTGAAGACCCTGGGCACGGTAGATAAGCCAAGGGCAGTGCAGAGAACTGGTAATAGAAATAGCCTGCTTTGAAGTGGAGGTATCTTCTGCAAGACTCCCTGATTGGGATATGCAGGTAAGCCTCTTTTAAGTCTAGAGTTACCAGCCAGGCATCCTTGCCTAGCATAGGCAGTAACTGCTGTAGAGTCAGCATCTTGAATTTTGGTATGTCCAGGAATGTATTTAGACTGGATAAGTCCAGAATTGGACACCACGATTTGTCTTTTCTGGGTACCAAGAAAAGTCTTAATTAAAAACCTTGTCCCTTTTCCTTTTCTGGTAGAGGTTGAATAGCCCCCATATTCATGGGGGACATAACTTGTTTCTGGGCCTCTGCCCACTGATTTGGAGGCAGATCTGGCCATCCATTTGGGATTGGCAATGTGTGGAAATTAAATCTGTTTCCCTGGGATACTATATTTAAAACCCACTTGTCCTGGGTAATTAGTTGCCAGTTTCATGCATGAAGTACCAGTTTCGCCCCCAAAGGGGCAGCCAAAAGATAAGTGCTTGGTGATTGTAGAGGAAAGGCATTGAGACTGTTTACCGTAGGAAGGTGCCTTGTTACTTCCAGATTTGGAGGTGGAGGCACCCCATTGTTTTTGTTCTATAAGTTCCTTGTGACTGAAACCTGGAGCCTGGAGCCTTTGGAGTGTCTGGGTTTGACCCAAGTGGCTCTGGTGGGTACTGGAGAGGACCAATTCTTAGTAGGCCAGTGCCTACTGAACCTGGGTGGCTGTACTTGTAGGAAATCTTTTTACAGTTTGCATACATTTAGCTTCTTCTGCCTTATTACCAAATAGACTGTCCTGTTGTAAAGGAGCATCCAACGATTTTGCTTTAACATGATCAGGCAGACTTTGCACGTTGAGCCAAGCATGCCTTCTTATCACAGATCCAGTTACAGCGGCCCTGCAAGAGGCCTCCAATGAATCAAAACTACATTGCAAAGTATGCTTGCCAAATTGTTCAGCTGAATGCAATAAATCCTGTAACTCTATCTTCCACACAGTCAGAAATCAACATCATTTTCTGTTTAAGTAAGCCCATGACATGCTGTTGATATTTAAGCATATGAAATAAACAGTTTAAAGCCCCGATTGCCATGGATGCAGACGTGTAAACCTTCTTACCCCATCTATCCAGCGCCCTGGAGTCTCTTATCAGAAGGAGTAGGATTTTTAGCAGTAGAAGCTTTAATGCCCTTGGGATCCTGAGAAATGGTTTCAGGGTCAGCAGTAGGTTTTTTAAAAAGGAATTTGTGGGAGGTATAGCCAAAGGCCTATGCTGAAGGAGAAGGAAATCTCTAAGCCTCTTTTTAGATTCTGAAAAATCCTGACTCTCCCAGTGAAAGTGTTCCCTTAAGGTATGCAAAGTTTCTCCAAAAGAAAAATGGTCAGGAGGCGAAGCAGAAGGGATGGAATCTTCTGCATCAGAGTTCTCATAAGGTGGAATAGATGATTCCTGATCAGAAGAGGAATCAGAAAAAATAGAAACCTGATATGATGATTCATAGTCAGTTCCTTGCCTAGGCCTCTTAGCAGGAGGGGGATGGGAACCCCTGATCAATGTAATTAAATCCTCAGCCATTTTGATCATTTGTTTTTTAGGCATGGGGCCTGTGCACGTGGCCCAGGCATCACTTTTTTTGGACATAGAAGTTGATTTTGGCCTAGGTTTGGAAGATGGCGTCAGTTTAATATACAAATCTTTAGGCCTGAAAACACCCTCAGAAGCCGGTGTCTGCTCAGAGGCTCCGGACCCATCTAAGGTGGAGACATCTGTTGGTTCAATAGTTAAAGTGTCTCGCGGCATACTAGACTCTGAATGGGTCTCAGTAGAGGCCTGCGAATCAAAAGTAGTGGGTATCAAGGGTTGCGAAAGCGCCTCACTGAGTACCGGCGACTGGCTTAGGAGAAGCTTCATCATCGGTTTTGGACCTCATCGGTCTGTCTTTTTCTTTGAGTTTTTTATGTATTCCAGATGAAAGATGAAACTCCAAAGGACACACCACGAGAAGTTAGAATAAAATCACTGTCTTTTATTCCACATAGCACATAAAACAGAATAAAGAGATAAGCGCGTTCGCGTGCGCTGTGCACGCTTCATCAGATCTATTTAAATAACAAATACATAATTTCTTATATAGTAGGTATCAACCAATAAAAGACACACATCAATTTAACCAACCTAATTCAGTTAAATTTATAATTGGTTCATCAATTTACAATGAACCCTATAAATGATGTTACACAGCCTAGTGCTTCAGCACAACCAAAATTCCTGTGTCTCGCAGTTTCAACTAGAAAACTGAGAATATAAAACTGAGAATATATAACTGAGAATATAAAACTATAGTGGATGCACATTAATTTATTGCATTCATTCAACTTTTAATGCCATAATCCAGTACCAATAAAATACACATTTCATATAAGTCACTTACTATTGACGGCCATCTATATTGACTAATCTTGCCTAATATTACTTATATTAATTCAATTTTAATTTATTTGTGCTACTAGTCAGAGATACCATTTCGAAACAGTCAAGACGTCGTGCAAAGAACAAAGTACAACTGTGCACTTACAACCTAAATAGAACTTAATATTAGAGCTCAATAATATAACATAAAGCATATGGAATGTATAAATAAATATTATCATGTAACATCTCAATCATGAATTAGTCACAAGTAAGCGTAAACTAGTTATTCACTTATATAGCCTCCTATGTTAAGCCAACTAACATGTATTGTGCAAACATTGAACACAAATATACAAAATACATGGAACATGAATGCACATAATGTCGTTGCGAGCGTGTATAAATTGTATGCAAAACCTAATGATGACAAATGAGATGTATACTATTAAAAAATACAATTAAAAATATACCAATAGTTACGCTAATAAACAATACGTCTCATCAATTGATGCATGTACAATATATTTTTGCAATTAAAAATTAAAAACTCCATCTCTAATAGTAAACAAATTAAATAATTTGATTATGTTTTATCATAAGTGAAAAGATATATATAAAATAACACTTAAACATTTGAAACATTAAACTAGTACAAACCAAAATTGCAAATAACAGATTATAGTACCACAATACTAATCCAAAAGAACATAAGATAAAAAGAAAATAAAAATATAAATATGTGTGTATGCACTAAGCTTACTTCCAAATTCAACTGACAAAGTACTGTAATATTAAGAAATGTGTATAAATATTGTAAAATATTATTAACATTCACTTCTGGAGACCCATGTTCATGAGTCTTATCTCTTGGATAAAAAATATCCATTTAAATACGCGAATGTGCCGTAGCAATAATTAATTCTATATGAAAAATGGAACAGAGAGTAAACCGGAAGAAAGAGTGGATGTAAAATACAAAAGATATAATCACTGATTCAATTCTGATGCATTACCTTACCTCATCACACGAACCTTGAATTTCCTAATTAACATAAACTAAATGAAGATGTAAACATGAAAATACATATGTATCTAAAAAGCCATATATCTGTTTACAACGGCTTGAAAAATATGTATAAACGTGTATTAAAAACTGAAGTAATCAATATATATAATACTGAAATATCAACTCTATAGATCACAATGAATACTAATTGTTATATATAAATTGAGTGATTCCATAACCAACTCTATTGTTTCATGTAGTATGAGGATCAAAGCAAAATATTAAGTAAAGAATAAGTCTATAAGCTAAACTTTTATATTGAGTAGCCTAGATACATTACCTCTGTTTTAGAATTGGTTTCAAAGAGATATAATTATTAATCCCAGGATCCCTATGCGCCCCAGTCTTAAATATCCAGTCCAATTCTAATTTTGCTAGGTTGTTGATATTATCCCCCATTCTAATGTTATTTTCCACCACCTGCAGGACCCTGAACCTAAACTCATGTGTAGAGTGCAAGTTTACATGTCTAGCAAGGGCGTTCGCTTCGTTTTTCTTGCGTATATCATAGATATGGTTGTACATGCGATCTTTTAGTCTTCTTTTAGTTAAGCCAACATAGAAGGCTCGACAAGACATGCAATTCGCCATGTATATCAAATTTGTGCTATTGCAATCATAATGCCCTCTCGGTTTGAACTCAAAAATACCTTCAGGGTGTCTGTAGCTTTGTGTAGTTGTAATGTACTTACATATTACAAGAATTACAAGGGAAAGTGCCTAGGGCCAAATGATTATGGTTACCCTTGTTGTTATTAAATTTCCTCGAGAATATTTCTTTCAGATTATCACATGTTCTAAAAATGAACACAGGTCTAGGACCAACTAAAGCTCTAATTTCTTCTGTAGCAGTTAGTATATTCCAATGCTTGTTAATAATTTTTCTAATCTGAGCATTGTCATTGGAATATTTCATACAATAAGCAATTTTGTCTCTAGCATGCCCCTTATTATTATAATATATTTTGTAATCGAAATCACTGAAATCAGTGTTTCGTTTCTCCACTATTCTCTCATGTGGAACCTTGTTGTTTACATTATTGTTCTCATTTATATCTCTATTGCTGTTTAATGATTGGTGAGAAGGAATGATGCTCTCTCTTATATTCCTCACTAGTTTCATGTTGTAACCTCTAGCTGCAAAAATACATTCCATATTATGGGCTTCTTCTTCAAGCACTAAAGGGTCCTGGCAAATCTTAGTTAATCTAACAAACTGACCTTTCACAATCCCTGTAAAGATGTGCCTTGGGTGCATACTGCTCTGATCTAAAATACTATTTCTCCAGCAGTTCTTCCTGTAAAGTTTAGAGGTTAGTGCATCTTCTTGATTAAAATAGAGGCTCACATCTAAAAAATTAATGCTCAACTTGGAATATTCGAAAGTAAATTTGAGGAAATCAGTGGTGGACTCTAAATAAATGACAAATTCCTGTAATTCATCTGTTGTTCCAGTCCAAAATAATACAACATCATCCACAAATCTTCTATAAAAGCTTATCTTCCTCATCCAAACATTATTAAACAAAAAATTGGTTTCCCAAAAATGCAAGACCAAGTTGGCATAATAATTTGCGCACGGGGTGCCCATAGCGACACCCCATGTCTGCAAATAATACCTATGATTGAATGTAAATACATTGTTATTCAACACAATATCCAACAATTGGCTAATCAGAATTTGCCTGTCTGCAGAAAAACCACTTTCAGTCACCAGTACTTCCCGAATTGCTTGCATGCCATATTCATTAGGTATGCAAGTAAACAGGTTGCGGACATCTAAGGTGACCAAAATCATTGTATCTACTTCAAATCTATCTTGTTTTAACATATGTATATCTCTCAACAGATGTTGTGTATCTTTCAAGATGGTACCAACTCTGTCTACAATGGGTCTCAACATTTTTTTCTAAAAAGAAGTCGCCCATTGTCTCCCAGAGACTATCGGTCGCATTGGTATAGGTTTAGTATCCTTATGTATTTTAGGTAAACCCTTTAACACCGGTATTAAGGGTTCTTCTATGTGCAAAAAACTCATACATTTCAACACTAATCTGATGGCACATGAGTAAATCATAAAGGTTGTCACTGATGTGGTGAATAATATTCACAACCTGCTCAAAACCAAGTTCCTTATATGTAGTATCGGAGCTAAAAGAAGTCTCAATAGTGTCGATATATTCAGATCTATTCAACAATACAACCCCCCCTCCCTTGTCTGCAGCAGTTACTATAATGTCTTGGTTGTTCCGTAACACATTGAGTGAGTTAAATTCATTTCTATCTAAGTTGCAAAACTTGTTGTTAACATGCTTGGATGAATAGAATTTGTACATATCTACTTCACAAGATTTAACAAAACATTCTACCATATGTGGTAGTTGAGGAGAAAAAGTACTCTTACGCTTAAATTTAAAAGACGTTGCATTTTCATCATTGACTTGTGATAGTTTCTGGTTCGCAAAAAACATCTTAATAGCAATATTCCTAGCAAACAATCTCAAGTCAGTGAAGGTTTCTGTCTGTAGACTCGGTTGTGAGGGAATGAAATTCAACCCTCGATTCAAAAGGAATAAATCGGAGTCAGATAAAGTAAAGCAAGAGTAATTATAAACCAAACCAGTCAGTTCAATTGTTTTTTCTGTGGCCCGTACCTGTCCTGTGAATTCTTCCGTTTCCTGGGGCCTCGACTCGTTGATCTCCCTCTGGGGAAACGATCTGTTCTGATGGGAAAAGGAGCGTCTGTTGGTTTGTTGAACATGGCATTGGTTCGCCTAATCGTACCTGTTCTCTCTGGGTCATCAGCAGGGAGGAGTGCTAGCTGATTAGGAGGCGGTGTACTAACATCCGATGTCTCTCCAACTTGCTGTCTTCTTGCATCACTCGATTCAACTGGATTTGATGCAGTTCCGGACAAGGGCGCCAAATTCAAGATGCCGTGGCTACCGGTTTCCGGTTCTCCGTTACGGAGATGAGTGTTGTGACTAGATCGTGAATTACCATGGTAATTGTTCCTGGGCCAAACAAAGATATTGGCCATTCTGAAGTCTTCAACGTCTCTAGTTAATTTCCGTTGTTTCACAAGCCTCAACTTATCACTGTAACTGTTGATTTGCATTAACACATTGTTGAGTTTCCTATTGCAAGTCTCAGATTTGAAATGTTCAACTATACTTTTGTACAATACATCAGTTCTTGTCTGTAACTCATGTTCAATAGGGTCAAAGTACTCCAATAGTAGATTTATATATTTGAAACCTAACTCCAGGTTCAGATCCTGCCATTTTTTCAACAGGTCGGGGTAAAGCTGACCATACGTCGGCATGCATAAAACACGCATTCCCCTCGGTATAACTTTGAAATGTATGCATGCTTGCAAATGCTTCTTTTGCCAAGACAGTCTCTGTATCTTGTACAAGTTATTTTCTAATTCTTTAACTAAGTCATAAAACTCATTAATATTAGCATCAGGCATATTAGGTGTTGTTTTTATGCTCACCGTATCCTGAAAGTTCATTGTCAACAATGGATTGTTTCTTGATGGTAAAAAAGCTTCAATATTTGGCATATCAGATGGTTTAGTAGGATTATAGTCCAATTCTAAATCTCCCTTCTCCATAGCGTGAAAATAGCGGTACAAAAGTAAAAGCCAAAAACGTGAAATAATACCACTATTCTCCAAAGTATCCTGGAGCAAAGCAGAACAGCAACCAATAAACAAGATGAAAGATGAAACTCCAAAGGACACACCACGAGAAGTTAGAATAAAATCACTGTCTTTTATTCCACATAGCACATAAAACAGAATAAAGAGATAAGCGCTTTCGCGTGCGCTGTGCACGCTTCATCAGATCTATTTAAATAACAAATACATCATTTCTTATATAGTAGGTATCAACCAATAAAAGACACACATCAATTTAACCAACCTAATTCAGTTAAATTTATAATTGGTTCATCAGTTTACAATAAACCCTATAAATGATGTTACACAGCCTAGTGCTTCAGCACGACCAAAATTCCTGTGTCTCGCAGTTTCAACTAGAAAACTGAGAATATAAAACTGAGAATATATAACTGAGAATATAAAACTATAGTGGATGCACATTAATTTATTGCATTCATTCAACTTTTAATGCCATAACCCAGTACCAATAAAATACACATTTCATATAAGTCACTTACTATTGACGGCCATCTATATTGACTAATCTTGCCTAATATTACTTATATTAATTCAATTTTAATTTATTTGTGCTGCTAGTCAGAGATACCATTTCGAAACAGTCAAGACGTCGCGCAAAGAACAAAGTACAACTGTGCACTTACAACCTAAATAGAACTTAATATTAGAGCTCAATAATATAACATAAAGCATATGGAATGTATAAATAAAATAAATAGTTGAACATTTCAAATCTGAGACTTGCAATAGGAAACTCAACAATGTGTTAATGCAAATCAACAGTTACAGTGATAAGTTGAGGCTTGTGACACTACTATTCCGTTTTTGGACATCCATGTGGATAAGTTACCAAGTGGGATTATCAATACAGGGGTGTATCGCAAGACCTGTCACAGGAATACACTCCTCCATCGTTCTAGTATGCACCCTGGTTATGTATATAACAACATTGTGAAAGGACAGTCCATACGGATGTCTAGATACACTCCGGGGGATACTAATTTGGATAGAGAGTTGGAAGATCTGGGCATGAGGTTTGCTGAAAGAGGCTACAGTAATTTAGATATCATCAGAGGGATGGATGGAGTTCATAGTCTTAGGGAAGATAGAGCCAAACCATATTTTTCAGAGGGGGCGATGGAACTGTACATAGATGAGAGTAGGGTCAATAGGGGTGTAGATTGCGTTTACAAGGAGGGTAATGTCATCTTTCCTATTTGTTATACTAGAGATGTTGGATCTGTTAAGGATATTGTGTCCAAACATTGGCATATTTTATCTGTGGATCCCACTATTAATGGTCTAGCAGGTGATAGACCAAAGTTTGTTTATCGAAATAAGAAGAATCTTAAACAGTTACTCTGTTACCCCAAAAAACTACACACACCTACCATGCAGGCAGGGCCCTTCATGACAGCATGCAATAGGTGTAATTTTTGTTCCTATATACTAACTGATCCTTTATTTGTGTATCCGTATGGACAGGGCACTTTTTATATTCGGACTAGAGGTAATTGTATGTCTATGGATGTGGTCTATCTCGCATCATGTACCTCATGTCCAGCCTACTATGTAGGCAAGACCAATCGAGTTTTGAGAGATAGGATCAGGGAACATGTGTACCACACAAGGAAGGGTAACTTACACAATGCTTTGGCAAAGCACACCAAGGAGGAGGGTATGGCACATCAGTTTAGATTCAGGGTTCTGGAACAGATCTCAAGGTCACATAGGAGAGGAGATATTAAGAACTATACTGAGACCAGGGAGATACATTGGATAATCAAGTTCAGGGCCGATTTGACACCTGGCCTGAATGGGAAGGTCCCCCTACGCCCCCTACTAAAATCTAGGAGGCTTAAGAATAAGAAATGATAGCATGTCCTCCTCTCTTACACACAGATGTCTTCACCTGCCAGTGTGATAGCATTCATATGTGTGGTTTGGACCACTACTTTTATATGTTATAGCTTTTAGATTCTTCATATAAACATTCGGATATGTTTTAATGATTTGTTTTTAGCTTTTATTATATATATTTTCTATTTTCATTTATATATTTTTTATTATTATGTTTGACTCATGCATTTTATAAATATGCACTATAGCTTTAAAGAGCTTGATGTTTTTTGGCGCCTTTGTATGTATTTAAATGATTGGACTGAGATGGTTTATGTCATGCTAGGTCTGATGAAGCTATTGCGAAAGCGCTAACCTTTTTTAACAAATAAAATTTATTGTGTGCACATCTGGTTCGCTATCTTCTTATTGAGACTATTGGCTTTTGGAGTTTATTTCTATTGGAAACCCCCCCATTGCCTTGCTCAGCAGCTCCTTGTTTATTTTTTGCCTCTACAGTTTGCTGCTTTGCTGAGCATTAACTCCGCTGGATTTGTTTTATTATTTTGTTTAGATAGAAATGAATTTAACTCACTCAATGTGTTACGGAACAACCAAGACATTATAGTAACTGCTGCAGACAAGGGAGGGGGGTTGTATTGTTGAATAGATCTGAATATATCGACACTATTGAGACTTCTTTTAGCTCCGATACTACATATAAGGAACTTGGTTTTGAGCAGGTTGTGAATATTATTCACCACATCAGTGACAACCTTTATGATTTACTCATGTGCCGTCAGATTAGTGTTGAAATGTATGAGTTTTTGCACATAGAAGAACCCTTAATACCGGTGTTAAAGGGTTTACCTAAAATACATAAGGATACTAAACCTATACCAATGCGACCGATAGTCTCTGGGAGACAATGGGCGACTTATAATCTTTCGATCTTTTTAGAAAAAATGTTGAGACCCATTGTAGACAGAGTTGGTACCATCTTGAAAGATACACAACATCTGTTGAGAGATATACATATGTTAAAACAAGATAGATTTGAAGTAGATGCAATGATTTTGGTCACCTTAGATGTCCGCAACCTGTTTACTTGCATACCTAATGAATATGGCATGCAAGCAATTCGGGAAGTACTGGTGACTGAAAGTGGTTTTTCTGCAGACAGGCAAATTCTGATTAGCCAATTGTTGGATATTGTGTTGAATAACAATGTATTTACATTCAATCATAGGTATTATTTGCAGACATGGGGTGTCGCTATGGGCACCCCGTGTGCAAATTCTTATGCCAACTTGGTCTTGCATTTTTGGGAAACCAATTTTTTGTTTAATAATGTTTGGATGAGGAAGATAAGCTTTTATAGAAGATTTGTGGATGATGTTGTATTATTTTGGACTGGAACAACAGATGAATTACAGGAATTTGTCATTTATTTAGAGTCCACCACTGATTTCCTCAAATTTACTTTCGAATATTCCAAGTTGAGCATTAATTTTTTAGATGTGAGCCTCTATTTTAATCAAGAAGATGCACTAACCTCTAAACTTTACAGGAAGAACTGCTGGAGAAATAGTATTTTAGATCAGAGCAGTATGCACCCAAGGCACATCTTTACAGGGATTGTGAAAGGTCAATTTGTTAGATTAACTAAGATTTGCCAGGACCCTTTAGTGCTTGAAGAAGAAGCCCATAATATGGAATGTATTTTTGCAGCTAGAGGTTACAACATGAAACTAGTGAGGAATATAAGAGAGAGCATCATTCCTTCTCACCAATCATTAAACAGCAATAGAGATATAAATGAGAACAATAATGTAAACAACAAGGTTCCACATGAGAGAATAGTGGAGAAACGAAACACTGATTTCAGTGATTTCGATTACAAAATATATTATAATAATAAGGGGCATGCTAGAGACAAAATTGCTTATTGTATGAAATATTCCAATGACAATGCTCAGATTAGAAAAATTATTAACAAGCATTGGAATATACTAACTGCTACAGAAGAAATTAGAGCTTTAGTTGGTCCTAGACCTGTGTTCATTTTTAGAACATGTGATAATCTCAAAGAAATATTCTCGAGGAACTTTAATAACAACAAGGGTAACCATAATCATTTGGCCCTAGGCACTTTCCCTTGTAATTCTTGTAATATGTGTAAGTACATTACAACTACACAAAGCTACAGACACCCTGAAGGTATTTTTGAGTTCAAACCGAGAGGGCATTATGATTGCAATAGCACAAATTTGATATACATGGTGAATTGCATGTCTTGTCGAGCCTTCTATGTTGGCTTAACTAAAAGAAGACTAAAAGATCGCATGTACAACCATATCTATGATATACGCAAGAAAAACGAAGCGAACGCCCTTGCTAGACATGTAAACTTGCACTCTACACATGAGTTTAGGTTCAGGGTCCTGCAGGTGGTGGAAAATAACATTAGAATGGGGGATAATATCAACAACCTAGCAAAATTAGAATTGGACTGGATATTTAAGACTGGGGCGCATAGGGATCCTGGGATTAATAATTATATCTTTTTGAAACCAATTCTAAAACAGAGGTAATGTATCTAGGCTACTCAATATAAAAGTTTAGCTTATAGACTTATTCTTTACTTAATATTTTGCTTTGATCCTCATACTACATGAAACAATAGAGTTGGTTATGGAATCACTCAATTTATATATAACAATTAGTATTCATTGTGATCTATAGAGTTGATATTTCAGTATTATATATATTGATTACTTCAGTTTTTAATACACGTTTATACATATTTTTCAAGCCGTTGTAAACAGATATATGGCTTTTTAGATACATATGTATTTTCATGTTTACATCTTCATTTAGTTTATGTTAATTAGGAAATTCAAGGTTCGTGTGATGAGGTAAGGTAATGCATCAGAATTGAATCAGTGATTATATCTTTTGTATTTTACATCCACTCTTTCTTCCGGTTTACTCTCTGTTCCATTTTTCATATAGAATTAATTATTGCTACGGCACATTCGCGTATTTAAATGGATATTTTTTATCCAAGAGATAAGACTCATGAACATGGGTCTCCAGAAGTGAATGTTAATAATATTTTACAATATTTATACACATTTCTTAATATTACAGTACTTTGTCAGTTGAATTTGGAAATAAGCTTAGTGCATACATACATATTTATATTTTTATTTTCTTTTTATCTTATGTTCTTTTGGATTAGTATTGTGGTACTATAATCTGTTATTTGCAATTTTGGTTTGTACTAGTTTAACGTTTCAAATGTTTAAGTGTTATTTTATATATATCTTTTCACTTATGATAAAACATAATCAAATTATTTAATTTGTTTACTATTAGAGATGGAGTTTTTAATTTTTAATTGAAAAAATATATTGTACATGCATCAATTGATGAGACGTATTATTTATTAGCGTAACTATTGGTATATTTTTAATTGTATTTTTTAATAGTATACATCTCATTTTTCATCATTAGGTTTTGCATACAATTTATACACGCTCGCAACGACATTATGTGCATTCATGTTCCATGTATTTTGTATATTTGTGTTCAATGTTTGCACAATACATGTTAGTTGGCTTAACATAGGAGGCTATATAAGCGAATAACTAGTTTACGCTTACTTGTGACTAATTCATGATTGAGATGTTACATGATAATATTTATTTATACATTCCATGTGCTTTATGTTATATTATTGAGCTCTAATATTAAGTTCTATTTAGGTTGTAAGTGCACAGTTGTACTTTGTTCTTTGCGCGACGTCTTGACTGTTTCAAAATGGTATCTCTGACTAGCAGCACAAATAAATTAAAATTGAATTAATATAAGTAATATTAGGCAAGATTAGTCAATACAGATGGCCGTCAATAGTAAGTGACTTATATGAAATGTGTATTTTACTGGTACTGGGTTATGGCATTAAAAGTTGAATGAATGCAATAAATTAATGTGCATCCACTATAGTTTTATATTCTCAGTTATATATTCTCAGTTTTATATTCTCAGTTTTCTAGTTGAAACTGCGAGACACAGGAATTTTGGTCGTGCTGAAGCACTAGGCTGTGTAACATCATTTATAGGGTTCATTGTAAATTGATGAACCAATTATAAATTTAACTGAATTAGGTTGGTTAAATTGATGTGTGTCTTTTATTGGTTGATACCTACTATATAAGAAATGATGTACTTGTTATTTAAATAGATCTGATGAAGCGTGCACAGCGCACGCGAAAGCGCTTATCTCTTTATTCTGTTTTATGTGCTATGTGGAATAAAAGACAGTGATTTTATTCTAACTTCTCGTGGTGTGTCCTTTGGAGTTTCATCTTTCATCTTGTTTATTGGTTGCTGTTCTGCTTTGCTCCAGGATACTTTGGAGAATAGTGGTATTATTTCACGTTTTTATGTATTCCGGTAGTCGGACTGGTAACCGACAACATTTATGGATAGTTAAATCTTGCACCAAAATATTTCGATGCAAAAATATACAGACGCTTAATAGTGCGTTGATTAAATTTAGCACAAATTAGCAAGGCACGTTGTGGTCAGGGCCTAGGCAAGGAATACAGTACAAATGAAAAACCTTATGAGATATTTGCTTCCCAAAAGTAATAAAGTTCTTAACTTTTACTGACATCGGTAAGGAGCAAGAAAAAGTTTCTCTAACGGGGTACTTAGCTTTAGGTTGAAGACTTCGGTTCTGAAACTCGAAAATGAAAATTTCAGGAGTCGGCCGACCAGCACTTGCGAACTGCTTCTGCTTCGGGCACCGCGCGGCAAGAAAGACTGATGTAATGGCATCAGCTACTTCTTTTATACCCCTGACGACCTGACGTCAGGGAGGTGGTGACAGTAGCCGACGCAGGACCCAGGACTTTGTTAATCAGGCTGACTGAGGGCAACCTGCCAGCAGATTACCCAAATGTAATGACTGCAACAGTGAAACATGAAAAACAGTGAAAAAATGTTTAAAAGTGTATACACCTCATTTAGCAAATCCAACCTCCAAAAATTCTGCTAAAAGACTGACTCAATTTATAGGAAGTACACATACATACAAAATTAATGTATCTGTTAATAAACTAAAATTATTGTTATTCATTTAAAAATATCCATATGCTTATATTATTTATTAATAAAAATACAAGAACTAAATACATCAATACATTTTATCAAGTCTAAAACACCAGTTTTGCTGCTCTTAATTTTTATACATACTATAGAAACTGTGCCATTCAATCCTGGCTTACAAGTAGCGTTTAGTCTCAGTTGCCAAGTTAATTCTTTTTGTTCACTCGTGATTGTATAGGCTATGCCTGGCCTACTGCTCCAAAATATGGCACTAAGAAAGGCCATCATTCTCTCAACTGAAAAATAGCCTGTTGTGCACAGGGTATTGTTACCATTGTGAGTGAGAGTGTGAGTGACTGTGCGAGTGAGCGAGCGTGCGAGTGAGTGAGCGAGTGAGTGTGCGAGTGAGTGTACGAGTGAGTGTGCGAGTGAGTGTACGAGTGAGTGTGCGAGTGAGTGAACGAGTGAGTGAGTGAGTGAGTGAGTGAGTGAGTGAGTGAGTGAGTGAGTAATACTGGACTTGTATCTCAGTTTCTAGGGAGGTGATTTTCTACAGCTTCACCTTGCTGTTAAGTGCAAGGCAGATATATAGAAATGCATTTGGCAATCACCCTGCCAAAAAAACATTTAGAGTTGCGTTACGCAGGTGATGCTAGTTACCCACTCTAACCCTACTTCATGACCCTTGTTCACAGGTTCATAGGTAAGTACTAAGAAAAACAAAAAAGTACCAAAGCTAACACAGCTGAAGGTAAAACAAACTTTAATGCACACAAAAGAGAGTAAGCGCTTTCACGGTGTGCTCTCGCCGCTTCATCAGACTGTTCTAAACTAGTAACAAATGCAGTTAAATACCATAGGTTAATTAGACAATTAAAGCAGTGATAAAAGCATCAATTATCTAAGAGAAAAATGTCACAACAAGAAAGAAGGCAAATGAAACATATAAAAAAGGTAAAAAATATATACAAAAAATATGTATAGAAAACAATCCTATGCTCAGTGTTTGAGAGGTCTAGCTTTTAAAAAAAGCTTAAGAGACAACTTCATTAAGACCTGGTATTTTATCAGCATTAAGAGATAGAATCCATTTTTGCTCTGCAGATTCTGCAACAACTGGAAAGGCCTCAGAAATACCTCACTAAAAGAATCACAGGCCTAAAGCAGATGCCCTATGCTGACCACCTTAAAAAACTCCAGCTATACTCTGTCGCATATCGTCTACTCAGAGGCGATCTCTGCTTAACATACAAGGCCATGTCAAACCCAGAGCTGTTGGACATGCTACACTTAAAGAAATCCCAATCCCTCAGAGCTACACGCTCCAGGGATCTAAACCTTGTCATCACAATAAACAAAACATGCTGGAGGGATAGGTTCCTGACCCAGAGACTCCCCAGACTCTGGAATAGATTGCTCATACATGTCAAGCAAAGTGCCTCTTTGGACCTCTTCAAGAGGAACCTTGATGATTGGATGGGAGAAAGGAAATTCACCCCAGGGATCACATCAGTCGCCCTGCTAGACAGGGGTCCAGGAAAGTAAATAATGTGGGAAGAAATAGCCAGGGAATTGTTATGGCTAGGCTTGTATAGGTCCTACGGCTGATAGCCTAGTACCAACCTATGAACCTATGATTCCTAAGATCCCCCCCTCTTAAACTCTCCGGAATGATCTCTAGCGCAAGGAATTTAAAATGATGTTCCTGTCCCTGGCACATAATATGCTTAGCAAGGGCATTGGTGTCTTTCTTGTTTTTAATGTCTCTCTGATGTTCCAGCACCCTGTCTTTGAGCTGTCTGTTACTCATGCCTACATAAAAAGCATGGCAGAAAGTGCAGTAACTAAAATAAACAATGTTCTTAGTCCTGCAATCAGCATAAAGGTTTGTGTCTATTTTAAAGTGCATATTAGGGTGCATGTAAATAGGACTAGAGTGTATAAACTTGCAAGCTGTGCAATTCCTGCATTTAAAAGTACCATGCCTCTCTGACTGTAAAACCTTGTTAAAAGTAGAAGTATTGTAGCACAGATGCCTTTTCAAGGATCTGTCATTTTTAAAAGAAAAGTGTGGAACAGTATCTATGGCATTTCTTAATTCATCTGCAGTATCCAAAATGCCCCAGTTCCTTTTGACAATATCACATATACTACTAACATCAGAAGAATATGTGAGAGGAAACCTAATCAATCCTGTCCTTTGTTCTGTAGCTATGGCTTCAGTGTTAGGTGCAGCAGCGTAATAAGGCCTGCATTTGCCCCCTCTCTCCTTATACACAACTGTAATAACTGTCAATATCCTTTTCCTTGTAGCCGCTATCCAGAAAATCCATTTTCATGGTCTCCAGGGCCTCGGCAAGCTGTCCATCATTATTATGGAGTTTCATGACCCTGTACACATGCCCCTTAACAACATTTTGGGTAACATGCCTAGGATGCATGCTATCTCTAGGGAGCAGATTAGTCGCCCCTGCCAGAGAAGCCAAGCTAACTAGGCTTAACTGATCGTAGATTGTTTGGTAGGACTCTTGCATTGAAAGTGATGCTACCTGACACTGTTAACACTGACACTGCTTCCTTTAGAAAACCCAGCACTTTTATCCCACCACCCAATGCCAAGATAGAGACCTTTATTCAGACTTGAGAGAAGCAAAGAAGAAGAGAATTCGAATCTAATAGAAAGAAGAGATACTTTAATCGTAATAACGATGAATATGCAGCCCTCAATGAACTCGAGAACCTGAAATCCTTAAGGGTGGTGGAATTGTTGTGTTAGACAAGGACTTATATCAAACACAAATGCATAAATTGTTGTGTGATGATACAACTTATGTCTGTATTTCTAAAACTACTGTTTATGGTATGACCGAGAAGGTTTCCTTCCTTATTTTTTGATCTGCTTATGACGGGTATGATCGATAAGTTGTTTAAATATTTTGAGGTACAGCAACCACTTATACCGATCATTTATGGTTTACCCAAAGTGCATAAAAATCTAACACTACCACCCATGCGCCCGATAGTGTCTGGGAAAGGATGGGTAACAGAGCCAGTTTCTGTTTACATTGAAAAGAATTTACATTCTCTGTTGGACACCTGTGACACCGTCCTAAAAGATACTCGGACCTTCTTACAAAGATTATACGTGGCGACTTCTGATTTGTGTGCTGATTATCTTTCAGTGACAACGGATGTAGGGTCACTCGTAGGGATGTAGGGTCACTCGTTACTGTGATCCCCAACACTTGGGGTATAGAAAATGTCAGGAAATTTATGCATGTCAACCACTGTTTTACTGAGGACAACATCAATTTAATGTATGCCCTTTTAGAATTGGTTTTAGAAAACAATGTCTTTTTGTTTGAAGATCAGTTTTATGCACAAAAGGTTGGCGTAGCAATGGGCACAGCTTGTGCCAACAGCTACGCCAACCATGTGTTAGTACAATGGGAGAGAGACATATTATTTCAAGCTGCGGGCGTCTCTGAACATATCTTATAGTTTCATAGTAGAGTACTAGGCTATCTGCCCTGGGGCATTTGTAAGCCTAGCCATAGTGATGTGGCTTTTGCCACCCCATGAAATGGTACAAAAATGTACAGAATAAATTTAGAATACTGTGCCTCTCTCTAGTAGTGACACAATAAAGGTCCCCCTATATAATAGAATTAGTTTACTGTGCCCCTGTCTAGCAGTGACACAGATGTGACCCCTGGGGTAAACTTACAATCTCCCTTCCACTCATCAAGATTTCTCTTGAAGAGAGTCAGTGAGGGGCTCTGCCTAATACGAACTGGGATCTTGTTCCAAAGCATGGGAAGCCTCTGGGTTATGAATCTATCCCTCCAGCATGTCCTATTCATACTTGTGCCGAGGTTTAAGTCTTTAGCTCTCGTGGTCCTGATGGATTTGGATTTTTTGAGGTGGAGCATGTCCATCAGATCCTGATTGGACATGGCCTTGTATGTCAGGCAGAGATCACCTCTGAGCAGGCAGTATGCTACTGAATAGAGCTGAAGTTTCTTTAGTCTGGCAGAATAAAACATATGTTGGAGACCCTTGATCCTCTTGGTGAGGTACTTTTGTGGTCTCTCCAGCTGTTGCAAATGCCGGGTGAGGTACATATCAAATGGGGCATTGTACTCAATCATGGGTCTGATGAGGGAGGAGTACAGGGGTACAATGACATCCCTGGATCTGGATGTGAATCCCTTCATGATGAAGTCTGCAAGGTAGAATGTTTTTCTGACCACTTTGGCAATGTGGGTGTCAAATGAGAGGTCGCTGTCGACTTGGGTCCCTAGGTCTCCGATTACTTTTTCCGTACTCAGTGGGTTGCTGTCTATGTGATAATTTGTGGGTACTTTGTTTTTCCTAAAGGGGATGACTATACATTTTTTGGCATTTAGTTTAAGGCTGTGACTCCGGCACCAGTTGTCTGTTTCTGTGAGGCCTTTTTGTAGGATGTATGTGTCCGCTGGTGTATCGACTATGGCGCCTAGTTTGCAGTCATCTGCGAACTTTGTCAGCCACAGCCCTCCCATGTTTGCTTTAACATCTGAGAAATAAATGCCAAACAAGAGGGGTCCCAGGACAGATATCTGTGGGACACCACTTGTGACTGGCTTTGAGTCTGACATTGCTCCAGCGATTTTAACATTATGGGTTCTGTCCTTTAGCCAGTTTGCAACATAAGGGTTTACGTTTAAGCTGCTGAGCTTATCTATGATGCCTGAGTAGGGTATTGTGTCGAAGGCCTTAGCCAAGTCCAGGTAGGCTGTATGGACTGCTTTGCCCTCATCAATGGCTCTAGTGACTGTTTTGAAAAAGTCAACCAGGTTCAAAAGGCAGGATCTGCCCTTTACAAAGCCGAACTGGGTGGGGTCAAGTGTCTGTAGGTCCCCTATGTCTCTCTTTTTGAGTTCCATAATGATTCTTTCCATAGCTTTGCAGACCAGGCTGGTTAAGCTTATGGGGCGGTAGTTTCCAGGGTCTGTAGAGGCACCCCCTTGTTGGAGTGGGACCACTGTTGCTGTACGCCAGTGTTCAGGTACATATCCCGAAGTAAGGCTAAGGTTAAATAGCATTTTTATGTGTGGGTTTAGCTCTCTCTTGGAGTTCACGTAACACGCAACCCAGGATACCGTCAGGTCCCATTGATGCTGTGTTTTTAGCTTTGTTTAGGGCGGTTCTCACTTGGACATCTGAGATGACAGGGAGATTACATTCAGCTGGGATAAGTATTTCTTCTTTTGGGGGTGAGGGAGGGGAGAAATTTGCACTGAACCTGTCAGCCAGAATGTTGGCAATATCTGTGGGTTGAGTGTATTTTCTGTTGTTGTGAACCAACTCTGAGCATATCTGAGGGTTTCCGCCCAGGTTTCTAACATAGCTGAAGAAGGCTTTGTGGTTATCTTTAGTGTCCTTAACGATTTTTCTCTCAAAGTTGGCCTTGGATGTTTTTATGAGAGAATGTAGTTTTCTACTAATGTTGATCAGAGATGTCTTCCCTTCATGGGATTTTGCTCTGACGTGCAGCAGCTTCCTTCTTTTGTTATACAATTTGTCAATGGCTGAGGTCCACCAGACAGGACGCTTGCCTTTGGTGGAGAGGGACTTGGATTTATTTGGGATTGCATGATCCATGCATTCTTGGAGATGTCCATAGAAAGCATTTGTGAAGGATTCGGCATTGTGGGATGTCGTATCCACTGGCACAGTAGGCTTAAAGGATACCATCTCAGTCTTAAGAAGAGTGAAGTCTGCTTTTGAGAAGTTTTTCACTGTGGTCTTTTGTGCTGGGGGTGGAGGTGGGATATGCATATCCAGGGTGATTAGATTGTGGTCAGATCTCACTAGTGAGGGGTATACTTCCGGTGTGGAGCATTTTGTCCCCGTGTTTGTGATGATCAGGTCTAGTATATTATCTCCCCTAGTGGGAGAGGTGACTAGTTGTTCCAGTGCATTTGAATTTATGAATTCCAGGAACCTTTGGGCTAGGGTATTAGGGCTAGAATAATGTACCCAATCTATGTTTGGGTAGTTGAAGTCTCCCGGTATGATGGTATTTTTGTGATACATTCATATCCTCCAATGTCTTCAGGAAGGCTGAGTGGGGTTCTTGAGATTGGGAGGGTGGTCTGTAACATGCTACCAGTTGTATAGCAGTTTTGCCTATGGTTAGTTGCACCTGTATGGTCTCTGATGCTTCATGTGTTGCTACTAACCTGGAGGTGTGGGTGCCCTTGATGAATATGGACACCTTTTGTGGTTCGGCCTGGGTTTTGGGGCCGAAAAGCATGATATGAGGTATAGCCTGGTAGCACTGGGGTGCTCTCAGGAGCCTTGAACCAGGTTTCAGTTACTGCACAGATGTCGATGTTCTCCATACTGAGGAGTGCATCAAGTGCCTGCATCTTGAGATTTAGACTTCTGGCGTTGAGCAGCATTACCCTTAGTTTTTTTTCCATTTTTGTTTTCTAAGGAGGTGGGTTTGTCTTTTGAGCGTTGCCTAAAAAAGGCACTATGGGGGTGGCAAGAGCCTTAGCCAATATCCGGAAGCCCAGTGGTGACAGGTGTAAGCCATCCCTTGCGAAGCAGCGTGGCTTGTCCAACATGTCATCCCAGGCAGACAGACATTGGATCCCCTTAGAATGACACCAGTACTTGAGCCAATTATTAAAGCTGATCATCTTGTCTTTGTATTGTGGTATCATTCTTGGTGAGGGCAAGATGCTGCTCAGGGTCAGGGTCATACCAGCCTGGGCTACATAATCGGAGAGCTCCTCTATGTCTCTTTTCATGTAGTCCAGGGAGGTACGTTTCAGGTCATTCACACCAGCATGGACAATGACGGAGTCATATTTGTACTTGCTTTGGAGTGACTTGAGTGCATGTGTTATGTGGCAGATCCTAGCTCCTGATAGACAGCTCACAGTCACCTTCTCCTTGTTCAGCCTGGTCAGCAGGACATCAGTGTGTCTGACTATAGAGTCACCTATTACTAGTGTATCAGGCATGGTGTTTGGCCTTAAGGGCTGTGATTGGTTGACACACTGATTTATTGAAGTATGTGTTGCATGTATTTTGTTTTGAGGTGGTGGATTTTTGGATGTCTGCTTTGGGAGCCTCTGTTGTTTTGGTAAGTTTTTTATTAGAGCCTCCGAGTATGTCTTTGTGTTTGGTTTGCAGTTGTGGTAGGTCTATGTGGGACTGGGATTGTTGTGTGTGTGGTTACCATCTCCTCCTGTCTGGTCATGCCAGCCCTGAGCTGAGAAAGTTCAGCCTCCAGTTTGGCTATATAGTTGCATCTCTCACATGTATTTGTGTTTGTTGGGAGGAGGAGAGGGTTGTCTGTGTACATGAGACAATTGTAGCATTGTCTCAAGATACCCAGATTGACCAGCTGAATTAGAGACGACGCCAGTAATCTACCACTCGACATGCTAGAACAGTATAGGAGAGTGCTGTACCTTTAAGGGAAGTGGATATTCACAGGGGTGGTAAGTAGATGTAGTGCTTTACTTAGTACGAGAGTGCTTACTTAGTAGAGAAGTATTGAGAACAAGTGCTAGGCTTATAATATAGTGAGTAGTCTGGTTATACTAAGAGTAGAGCTTCCTTAAGGGAAAATTTGAAGAGCAGACCTGGCGGAGCCAGAAGTTTAACCGGCACTGCGCTATGCGCACAACCGCGCAAAGCTGTGCAAACGCGGATTTTAATCAGTGAACTACAAAAGAGCTAGAAATGGTCCAAAACAACCAATTACTACAGCTTCTTGTGCTGAGGTCACTTCCTACAGGGACAGGTAGGCTGCTCAAGGCACCCCACTCCCACTGGTGAGCAAAGAAACTTCCCTCTATCCAAGTAAGGTAATGGACAACACAGGAACTACACCACAGCCCAGAATACAGCAATGCCTGTAAACTGGTCTAAACTAGTCGAGGAGAGGCAGGAAAACAAGGATTTTTTGGGGGGCGTTTTTGTTTTTAGATAGAAACACACAGAAAATGCAGAAACAGTGATAAATCAGTTACACAGGCTAGCACACTTTAGTGGGCAGCCTCAACAGTTAAATTAAACAAACAAACAAACTTTCGATCAAATTCGACTAAAATGTAACTTTAAGTGCAGATTTTAAAATAATGCAGCAAACAGTTAAAAAACAGTTCAAGCTAGTTCAGGGTAAGCTACAGAAGCTATTCCAAGTGAAAAAAAGCAAAGATACTTAAATCCAGAAAGTAGTCGCTTTTCTGAGTTCCCTGTAGCTAGGACCACTCTGCAGGACCATGAGGAGCTTGTCTGAGCAGTATTGCCAGAAAAAAATGCCCAGAGGCATATGTAAGATTTGTTGACGATATTTTTTTGTTGTGGAGGGGGTCAGTTGAGAGTCTCACGCAGTTTATAGAGGTCCTACATCATTCTACAGATTTTTTAAGATTTACTTTTAAACATTCTTTTGATGAAATTTAATTTCTTGATATTAAGGTGAACAAAACTGATTTGACTAGCCTAGTAACTGGTATTTATAGGAAACTCACAAGAAAGAATAATCTGCTCCATAGAGATAGCATGCATCCTAGGCATATTACCCAAAATGTTGTTAAGGGGCAGGTGTACAGGGTCATGAGACTCCGTAATAATGACGGACAGCTTGCCGAGGCCCTGAAGACCTTGAAAATGGATTTTCTAGATAGAGGCTACAAGGAAAAGGATATTGACAGTTGTATTACTGATGCGTATAAGGAGAGAGGGGGCAAATGCAGGCCTTATTACGCTGCTGCACCTAACACTGAAGCCATAGCTACAGAACAAAGGACATGACTGATTAGGTTTCCTCTCACATATTCTTCTGATGTTAGTAGTATATGTGATATTGTCAAAAGGAACTGGGGCATTTTGGATACTGTAGATGAATTAAGAAATGTCATAGATACTGTTCCACACTTTTCTTTTAAAAATAACAGATCCTTGAAAAGGCATCTGTGCTACAATACTTCTACTTTTAACAAGGTTTTACAGTCAGAGAGGCATGGTACTTTTAAATGCAGGAAATGCACACCCTGCAAGTTTATACACTCTAGTCCTACCTACATGCACCCTAATATGCACTTTAAAATAGACACAAACCTTTATGCTGATTGCAGGACTAAGAACATTGTTTATTTTAGTTACTGCACTTTCTGCCATGCTTTTATGTAGGCATGAGTAACAGACAACTCAAAGACAGGGTGCTGGAACATCAGAGAGACATTAGAAACAAGAAAGACACCAATGCCCTTGCTAAGCATATTATGTGCCATGGACAGGAACATCATTTTAAATTCCTTGCGCTAGAGATCATTCCTGACAGTTTAAGAGGGGTGATCTTAGGAATCGCACAAAATCTGCAGAGCAAAAATGGATTCTGTCTCTTAATGCTGATAAAATACCAGGTCTTAATGAAGTTGTCTCTCTTAAGCCTTTTTTAAAAGCTAGACCTCTCAAACACTGAGTATAGGGATTGTTTTCTATATATATTTTTTATCTTTTTTATATGTTTCATTTGCCTGCTTTCTTGTTGTGACATTTTTCTCTTAGATAATTGATGCTTTTATCACTGCTTTAATTGCCTAATTAACCTATGGTATTTAACTGCATTTGTTACTAGTTTAGAACAGTCTGTTGAAGCAGTGAGAGCACACCGTGAAAGCGCTTACTCTCTTTTGTGTGCATTAAAGTTTATTGTTTTATCTTCAGCTGTGTTAGCTTCGGTACTTTTTTGTTTTTCTTAGTAGTTACTTGTTACTGTACCGATCTATTTTTATTCTCAGCATACTTTTTACATTCATAGGTAAGCACTAGGCCAGTTGCCCATGTGGGCCATTTTAAGCCTAGCTAATTTCCCTCAAAGATGAGAAACCAACCCTGCACCTTGTGTTTGTGAGGTAAATACCTTAACCATTATGCTGACCCTCAACCCCTTGGGAAACCCTACATCCATGGGCGAGATGGATTACAACACTGCTCATGCTGAGGTGCAGAACCCCATACATCATGTCTTTGGGTTACTGCATACATGGACTTGATGTCTGGAGACATCGGGGGTGCACACTGCAGTGATCCTCTAATACAGGTAACAAGATGTTTGCAGTGTGTGCTATGCAGCACAATCTGACATTATGGAGGTAGGAAAACATCCAGAGTATGTGCTGGTGTTACACCCCCTCCCATCAGCAGAAGCAGGGAGAGGTCTGTCAGTGAGTGGGCTAAAACAGTGATGGATGTAATACAAATTAGTGCTAGAAAGGTGGTGATGTCTGATTCACAGCTTTAAGCCAAGGCACGAATGGGGAAAAACAGTAAACATAATGCATGCTGTGTTCCTGTTAGGATTTGCTAGTCAGCACATATTCTGATTTCATTGTTTATCAGACATTGACACAACACCACGTGGAATAGATGGTTTCATTGTTTATCAGACATTGACACAACACCACATGGAATGGATGGTTTCATTGTTTATCAGACATTGACACAACACCACATGGAATGGATGGTATTGTAGATCACATTGAGCATTATTTGCAGTGATCACCAGAAGGCACATTAACATAACACTGTCAACATAAACTGGGTGGGGGACAGTGATTAGTAGGTATGGGCACAGGACAGCTTATGCACAAAGGCCACTGGGTACAGAAACATACGATGGGCAATGGAATGGAAGAAGGGCATCATTCATCAGGCCAGGATGCTAGGGTGCCATCAATGGAGGCATAGATGGCATCATGGTTCATGCTCCCCTATAACACAGGGTGGGAGTGAATGCATGCCTATCTTTTGGTGTTACCTTGCAAATATGAAGGTCCAAGGCTCAAGAACACCACTAGTAAGGATGGGGGTCTACTCTATGACCTTTTCCTAATGTACTTTCAGTGGTCAGAATGTGCAGGGCTCCTGTCTGCCTGTGTTAGAGATTGTATGCTACTAGGAGAAATGGACCTGGAGGATATTCTTTACTGAGGTGTTCCTAACCTGTAGAATATCACTCATGCCTTCCCAGCTACCCATGGTGAAAAGTGCCAGGGTATCTGCAAGTTCCAGACATGGTGGACAGTTGCAGCCCCCACAATGTCCTATGTGTATGGACACCCCATATCATTACCCTAGGCTGTACTGGCTGTGGACAGCCCTGCCACTTTAGTTAGATGTGTGGGTCCTGGAAATTGTATGTAGCCTGGTGTCTTCTAAGGTATGATGAGCTGTCAAACTCCTCGCTATGAACATCACTTCCTGATGTCTGTATTCCATGGCTTCAGAATAACTGGGAAAATATCTTCATGAAGGCTTGTAACGCACTTACCAGCTCCAATCCAAAGCCCACTTGCAAATAAGATGAAGTTTGTATGTGAATTGCTTTGCTTTTAAACTATATTGAGAACTAAAGTAAACTAAGCCACTTCGAGGCATCTAGGCAAAAGTACTTCAGAAAACGTTGGTTTGCATTCTAGTGAAAACAGAGGAAACATGCCATTTCAAGGCTTATTATTGCTAAAGAACAGTAGTGTGTGTGTTCTGCTATTGGACACAGTACCATTTTGAAAATTTTAAATTTCTATCCCTCTATAATAAACCGCATTTGCTCAGCGCTGCTCACTGCAAGGCAGTGGTGTTTAGCTGTGCCAAGGATAGACAAAGCACAGAAACTTCATTTTCCACATAAAAATTCCTCGAAGTACTCTGTTGTAACTTGAGTACTTTTTGCACAAACAGGAGTACTGCTGTTCAATTACAAACTACAATGGTCATTTTTACTCAAGAAGCACTTTAGTAAATATTCTCTAAGCCCCACTGAGATCACTACCACTGCAGCCCACGACAGTTAGCATCTGAACTGTGGACATGCACTTTCCTGTGTCTATGTAGTCAGCTTGGCTGAAATTAGCATCCTGAGACACTGCAGTGACGGTCTCATGTTTACTGATATAATACTTAAACGTACTGACACAGTGTGTGTGAGTGATGTAGTCATATGGTCTGGAGGCAAAACTATCACATAAAACCAATGCATTTGCCACACAGGTAGTCAGTAACACATCATCATAGCACACGTGTCTCATTCAATACAGACCAAACATACAGACCTACTTATGTTGAGGCTGTTAAAAGTAACCTACCTAATCCACAGAGGCCTTGTAAATGAAGCCCAAGAAACAAGTACCCTCAGCAACCTCTCAAACACTCACCTTAGGCAGCCCCCCCAGCATGAAACATGCATCTAATACTCACAGTGTGTCGACTCAAAAGCACGTAAGGCAAATCTCAACACCCATCTAGCATCCTAGTCACATATGACTTCATAGTGAGACTGTTACCAGCTGTGCAAGGAGAGGGTCATAGTCAGTTGCCTGACAGGACCCAGGATTCGCCGAATCATACATGCACTCATATTACTGCACAAGTACACACATGACACAGTCATTCTACATGTGGATGCAAATGACCTGAGACATGCTTTCCTAAATTATATGAAGAGACATGATGGAGCTCTCAGAATATATAACAGACGCAGGTATGAATCTAGTCTTTAGCTCTGTTGTACCATAACCAATGATGATGCCACAATACAAACAAAAGATGATGGATTTCAACAACTGGCTTACCTTCTGGTGTCATTGAAAGGGGTCCAATATACAGCAGTACAGGAGAAGAAGGTTGACAGTCCAAACTGCTTCAACGGAGATGGCCTGCATCTCTTTCCTCAAGACTTTCATATACTCGTCAAAACCTTGTCCACCACATAGTGGCTTTTTTAGGCAATGTCAGTGTCCAAAACCACCCAACATAAAACAGAATCTAGATAATATAAAGGTTCTGCTGCTCAACAACAGGAGCCTTAAGAGAAGCCTCCACTCCCCACAAGCACTCCTTACCCTGAATGCATCGATATATGCAATGGACCTGGTTCAAATCCATACAGAGAACCTATCACTGCATGGCTTCAATGCTTCCCTCATATTCAGTCCATCATGATAGACAAGGGCATTAAAGGTGAGGGCATCTCTATATACATTAAACAAACTGCCACCTCCAGACTTGTTAGAATAATAATCTGGAACTCCTCTACATCCAACTTACCACTAGAAAAGCCCTGTATCACATCATATCTGAGTACAAGACTCCCCTCTAGGCTTCCCAATGGCACATATCTCCTACTTGATGAGTATGGAGTCCTATGCATCAAAGCAAACACCATTCTCTTCAGGGGGACTTTGGCTACCCCTGTATCAATTAGACGACTTATACATCCTCTAACATGTTTGCCCAGAGATTTCTAAACTTCTTTCATACAAACTCTTTGGACTAATTACCCCACACATCAACTGTTGTAACAAAATCCTGCACTTTGTCTTTACCAATATGGGGCAGCTCTGATTCACACCAGTTGCATCTCCCTCCCTAGTCAAATCTGAGCATAAATCAGTCAAATCTGACCATAAATCAGTTACATAAGACTGAAACTAGAACCAACTTCCAGTAACTCAGTGTTCAGAGATTATGCTAAGGCTAATCTACTTAAACTGAGTGATGACCTGGCTAAATTCAATATCTCCTTCTAACTTGATTACACCACTGCATCTACTGAATTCCTTACAGTCAAATTCTACACTCGTGTAAGCAGCTGCATACAGACATCTGCTCATCCAAAGTAAACACAATGCTAAATTTAAAAGCAGACTCCTATGGTGGAACCCACATATAAATGAGCTTTATAACAGCAAAAAAACCTCAAACACCCAGGTTAAAGACAACCACAAAGCCTACTTCAACTCTGTTAGAAACCTCGGTACTAATGCCCATCACTGCCTAGAGTTAATAATAAATGATACCTCCTATTCCAACCCAGAGGACATGGCCAATCTACTAGCGGACACATTTAGCTAAAACTTCACCCCCTCTCTCCCCAGACATTCTCAGATCACATACTCACATCTATGCTGACCCCCAAATCTCCCAATAAGAATACTGCAAGGCAGTATCCAAGGCTGAGATCACTGTTTCTACAACGGCAGATAACATACCAACATGCCTACTGGCTAACCTAAAACAGGACCTTTCAACCCCCCCTACAAATAATATTTAATATAAACCACCATAGGTCTGCCAAGCCTCATCTGTAAGGATATGCAAAAGATCATTATGGAGTTAATAAACAAGGACACAGACAACCAACAAACCCTTGACTCAAGCCAATCTGGTTTGGTCAAGGGCAGATTGTGCCTAGTCAACCTAGTTGACTTCTTCAAGAAAGTTACTGAAGCAATGGATGAGGGAAAATAATTACACATCATATATCTGCATCTCACTAAGGCATTTAACTTCATTCCACACTTGGGTATTGTTAATAAACTCTCCCAGTTAAAGATGAATCCCTATATAATTCAATGGATAGCAAATTTGTTCAGAGACCGAACCCAGGAAATTAGGGTGGGGGGACTTCCTTTTCTCCAAAACACCTGTCACCAGCGATGTACCACAGGACTCTGTCCATGGGCCACTCCTCTTTGGCATTTACTTCTCAGAGGTCAAAGCCTATGTTAAGGTCTTCTAGATCATCAAGTCTGATGATGACTGTAAACTAGGTGCAATTATTAACTCTCAGGAGGTCACCAAGATCCTCCAACACAGCCTTTCCCCAAAAAACAGTTGATGTCAAAACCACGGACTTAAATGTCTCACCTACACAGCCTTAACAAAATGTTATTTTCTCAGACCAACTCACATTTTCAATTCCAGTGGTGGAATAAACACCAGCTGAAAACATAAGCATAACACATTCCAGTGATAGATCTGTATTGTAGTGAATTCCACTTCTTTGGAATCATCTTTCTCTCCACATAAAAAAGATCTTCTCTTACACTATTCAAACATAATATGGATGAACAGAGGGGGAAACCATAAATTCCTCCTTGGAGTAGCACCCCTGTCCCTTATGGAAAGGGTGTAACATGTAAATGTTCTGCTTGCTCTGGGTTATCCACATTTAAAGTACAAGGACTTAAAAAAACTTCATGGGAATGCATGGCTAGGCTTCTAAAAATCCTTCAGGGTCAACAGCCTAGGAAGAAACTGAAAGACTGTGAAACTCTCTCTATCTGCCTTATAATGTAATGTTTCAATAACACCTCAACTGTGCATCTTGGATGGAGCAGCAATGCAGCACTAGCATTGTCTCCTCACAGAAAGAGGTTCTCTGGTTCGATTCTTGGCTGGAGTGCCTTCTGTGTGGAGTCTGCATGTCCTCCCTGCATTCATGTGGGTTTTCTTTGGGTGCTCCAGTTTCCTCCAATATTACAAAGACATGCATCCAATGCATTTCTCCTGAGGCCTCTGCTGAAAATTGGCTTTGTTCCAAGTCAGACTTTCTTGGTAAACAAATAAAAATAAATCTCACTTTTATCATTTTTACCTCAGTGCTTCCACTCTGCAGGTCCACCTGATGTTGAGGAGGAACAGGCCCAGGCAGCTTCTCTACTGTCTCCCTATGTTATGGCTAGTTGAGGAACCGATGCTGGGGAGATACATGACTCACCGGGGAGGGGTGAAGGGACCTCTCAGGTGGACACAAAGTTCCCACAGACTGCTGACCAACTACAGCTGCAGCAGATGGTTGATGCTATTGTAGAGGATGCAGCTTGTGCTGACTGGGAAATGTCTTCATGACAAAGGCCACATATGGAGGACTGGGGTTTTGCTGGACTGGTAGATCTTGACCACTGGGCTACCAAAGGGTCAAACAACATGTGTCATTGCCTACATGTTATCATCAACTGCTGATAATTTTGTGTATGTAGCTCTTCAGGCTGCTCTGACAATCACCCTGAGGCCAGTACCTCACCCTATGCACTAAAGTATGTTACCCCCAAGCCTAGTGTACCCTGTCCTATACCTTATATTTGAACCAGCCCTCGCAATCCCCATTTGTGCCCCCTTTGTATGTATAAATGTATGTATGTGTCCAGCCATTGTCACTTCTCCCTTTTGTGTGTATAAAGCCCATCCCTGTGTCCATTTGTCTGTATTGTTTTTTACACCTTCTGTCCACACGTACACTCTTCCCCTATTCCTGTTCTCTTTACATATATATTACAATGAGCTGTAACCCACAAAATGTACCCTAGCTTCCCCCCTCATTCTCCCTACACTGTCCTTTCTGCTCTTCTTGAGTATGTCCCTCTTCTTGCTGTTCCCCATTTCACACTGTCCTACAAGTCCTTCTCCTCTCCACTATAACTGTAATACTAGTGGTTCCTAGGTTGTTACTAGACTAATGACCACTAGGGCCCTTACAAGCCTAGCAGTGCACCCCAAACCATTTGGGTCCCAAATATCATGGGTATCTATATAAGTGGGGCATGACAGTACGAAGCTGAAGATTTGTAAGGGGGGGGGGGGTCTTAGTTAGAATAAAACCAGACCAGAAGTAAATTTATGATTTCCTATCCGATTGTTAAGGTTTATTTAAACAGGGTCAGGGACTAACTCTGTTTTATATGGATGGAGAGCCTATCCCATAGTGTGGAGATCCTTTGAGACACAAATCTGTCCCTCCAGCACATTCTGTTTATGTCACAAGTGAAGTTCAGATCCTTGGATCTAGTGTTTCTGGTGCTGTTTGTTTTGGGAATGTGCAATAGATCCATCAAGGCCTGGATTGAGGAAGCCCTGTAAACCAGACAAAGACTCCCTCTCAACAGCCTGTAGGAGACAATACAGTGACAGAGCTTATAGGTGATCAGTGTAGGATAGGCTGTTCATGCCCTGAATTCTCCTGGTGAGAAACCATTCTAGGCATTCAAACTGCTGCAAGTTTCTGGTTAGATGCATGTCAAAGGGGGCGCTGCATTCAATGACAGATTTGATACGGGCTGAGTAGAGTGGTACTGTACCTTCCTTGGACCTGGATGCCATACCCTTACTTAAAATATGGGGAACATAGATTTATTTTCTTATTATCTTAGCTACATGTTGATCAAATGCCATATTGCTGCCTATGTATATTCCTAGATCCCTTGCTACTGGGTTAACTCTTATGGATGTTTTATCCATGGTATAATTTACTTGATTTGACAGTTTTCAAAAAAGCAGTACAATGCTTACTTTAGCATTGAGTTTTAGGCTATGGCACCAGCTATTTGTCTGCATTAAACCCTCTTGCAAGATGTTGGTGTCTTGGATAGAATTTAAAATAGCTCCCAATTTACAGTCATCTGCATACTTGGTGAGCCAGAGGCCTTGAATGTTAGCCTTGACTTCAGAGAAGTAGATGCCAAACAGGAGCAGGCCCAATACAGAGCCAAGGGGTACTCCACTGTTGACCATTCTCTTGATGGAGGTGGTCTCACTGATTCTGACTTCTGGGGTCCTGTTTGTGAGTTATCCAACAATCCAGTGAGGGATATAGGTATTAATACCTAGCTCAGAGAGCTTGTCAACAATGTCTGAGTGGGGTATTGTATCAAATGCCTTGTCTGAGTGGGGTATTGTATCAAATGCCTTGTCTGAGTGGGGTATATCAAATGCCTTGGCCAGATCAAGATAAGCAGCATGCACTGTTGTACCCTCGTCCAGCACAAGTCCAACCATATCAAGACTGCTGATGACACCACAGTCATGGGGTTCATTACAAAGGAGGATGAAAGAGCATACAATGAGGAGATGGCATCTCTGGTCAGTTGGTGCGAGGGGAACAACCTTGACCTGAATGTAAGCACGACCAAAGAAATTATCATCGACTTCAGGAAAAGGAGAACAAACCACCCAGTGCTCAGGATCAATGGTGAGAGTGTGCAGAGGGTTAAGAGCATGAAATTCCTGGGAGTGCACATATCAGATCTCTAGTGGTCGGGAAGCACCAGCCGACTGGTCAATAAAGTGCACCAACACCTCCACTTTTTATGAAGGCAGAAAGAAAGCTGAGCTTCCTCCTCATATTCTCTCCACCTTCTATAGAGGTGCAATAGAGAGCATCCTCACCTGCAACTTCACCGTGGGGTTTGGAAGCTGCACAGTTACAGAAATGAAGGTGCTACAAAGTGTGGTGAGGGTTGCAGAGAAGGCAACAGGTTCCAGTCTTCCTTCGATACAAAATTTTTATTCTGCAAGAAGCATCTGAAAGGCCATCAAAATAATACAGGACATGCATTCTGTGCATGGACTTTTTAAGCATCTGGTATCAGGCAAGAGATATTGTACCATCCACTGCAGGTCTACAAGACTGAATAACAGTTTCTACCCTTCAGCGATTAGACTTCGGAACTCAGGCACAAGTCCCAGGAGTCTGGACACAAGTCAATTTTTATTTTTACAATATATACTTACATATATTCTAAGTAAGTGCAATGTTTATTTATTATATCATAGTCAGTATTATTTAACCCACTGACATGCAATCATAGACAAATAAGTTATTTTAAACAGGGTAGTTTAACTCGGGAGGGGGGGAATCTTAATATATGAGTGTTGGAAAATGTTTCTGTTCTTTCTTACATATATTGGAATTAGTATTGTATTTATTAGCTATGTTTATTCCTCTACTTGTATGTGTTGTTTCACTTTCCTTTGTAATCTCAAGAATTGAGCTGATGCACATAATTTCATTTAGGCTACACGTGTGTAGTTCTATACGACAAAGTTTTCTTTGACTTTGACACTGCCTTGGTTACTCTCTTAAAGAAGCTAACCAGATTAAGTAGGCATGACCTTCCCTTAACACAGCCAAAGTGGGATGAGTCAACTGTCTGCAGGTTGCCAAAGACCTTGTTTACCATTTCCATGATAATAAATTCCATGACTTTGCACATTAGACTTGTAAGACTGATGGGTATGCAGTTCCCTGGGTCAACTGATGGTTTGCATTTAAGGAGGGAAATGACTGTTGCGGTCCTCCAATCACTTGGAACATAGCCCGTTTCAATGCTGCAGCCGAAGTGCACCTCAAGTGGTCCTGACAGGTCATGTTTTAGATTGTTCAGGAGGCAACCAGGTATGTTGTCAGGAATAATGCAGGTAGTGTTTTTGCCTTTACTGAGTATTGCCAGCACCTTGTCCTTGCTAATAGAAGGGGGGAGTATGTTGGAGAGGATTTCACCTGGTGGAGCTGGGGAGAGTGAGGAGTGAAGTTTGAGATAAATTTATCAGCCCTATCTCACCTTGACAGGTAAGGTACTACTGTTCACCACCAGTTAAGCACACTGCTGTGTGTGACCCCTGAGGTGTTAGATGTAGCTGAAGACCACCTTCTGATTGTCCTTAGCCTACAAGTTTATCTTGACCTTGTAGTTGGCCTTATTGGACTTGATTAGACATCTTGTTTAGTTGTACAAGACAGCATTTACCTTTAAGGGTTTACATTTACTTATCTTGGCCATGAGTTTTCTTCTATTATATTCCACGTTTAGGTTATGATTCCACCAGTAGGGTTTGTTTTTAGGTTTATTTGTTTTGTGTTTATTTCTAGTACATACGGCAGCCTTTATGCAGCAATTCACATGTTTGTATAGGGACTCTGTGAATAATTCTGCTCAGGTAGCAGTGGTCTCGTGGTTGGGGAGAGCCCTGAATGTTGACAAACTGTCCGTTAATTGGATAAGGTATGTCACAGAATAGTTCCTGTCACTGGTTTAGTGGGGTTTTCTGGGTTGAGCTTTACTTCAAAGGAGATAGCTTTGGGATCCAACCTTATTAGTGAGGATGTGACATGGGAGAGGGCACTACAACACTCCTAATGCTAGCATCACATCAAGAGAAACAAGAGTTCCAAAAGTCAGCACTGCAGGAATAGCAACAAGCATTCCCAATGTCAGTACCACAGGAACAGCAACAAGCATTCCCAGTGTCAGCACTGCAGGAACAAAAACAAGCAATCCCAACGTCAGCACTGCAGGAACAACAACAAGCAATCCCAGCATCAGTTCGGCAGGAACAGCAACAAGAATTCCCAGTGTCAGCACTGCAGGAACAAAAACAAGCAATCCCAACGTCAGCACTACAGGAACAGCAACAAGCATTCCCAATGTCAGCACCGCAGGAACAGCAAACAAAATAACTTAAAGAAACAAACAGGCAAAGGGCATTCACTGGACTAGAACTAATTCAATTTATTGTAAGCGCTTTCGAATGTAACAATTCACAAACTTCTGCAAGAATAGCAACAAGCATTGCCAATGTCAGCATCGGAGGAACAAGCATTTCCATTGTCAGCTCTGCAGGAGCAGCAACAATCATTCTTGATGTCAGCACTGCAGGAACAGCAACTAGCAATCCCAGTGACAGCACCACAGGAACAACAACAAGCAATCCCAACATCAGCATTGCAGGAACAGCAACAAGAATTCCCAATGTCAATACTACAGGAACAGCAACAAGCACTCCCAGTGTCAGCACCACAGGAACAGCAACAAGCATTCATAATGTCAGCACTGCAGGAACAACAGCAAGCATTCCCAATGTCAGCACTGCAGGAACAGCAACATGCATTCCCAATGTCAGCACTGCAAGAACAGCAACATGCATTCCCAATGTCAGCAGTGCAGGAACAGCAACTGGCATTCCTGATGTCAGCACTGCAGGAACAGCAACAAGCATTTCTGGTGTCAGCACTGCAAGGACAGCAACAAGCATTCCCAACATCCGCACTACAGGAACAGCAACAAGCATTCCCAATGTCAGCACTGCAGGAAATGCAACACGCATTCCTAACATCAGCACCATAGACAAAGCAACAAGCATTCCCAGTGTCAGCACCGCAGGAGCAACAAGCCCTCCCAATGTCAGCACTGCAGGAACAGCAACAAGCATTCTTGATGTGAGCACTGCAGGAACAGCAACAGGCATTCCCAATGTCAGCACCACAGGAGGAGCAGCAAAAAGCCTTCCTGATATCAGCAGTGCAGTAACAGCAACAAGCACTCCTGATGTTAGCACCGCAGGAACAGCAACAATCATTCTCAATGTCAACACTGCAGGAACAGCAACAAGCATACACAGTGTCAACACTGCAGGAACAGCTACACACATTCCCAGTGTCAGCACTGCAGGAACAGCAACAAGCATTCCCAATGTCAGCACTGCAGGAACAGCAACGAGCATTCCCAGTGTCAACACTGCAGGAACAGCAACAAGCATCCCAATGTCAGCACTGCAGGAACAGCAACAAGCATTCCCAATGTCAACACTGCAGGAACAGCAACAAGCATACACAGTGTCAACACTGCAGGAACAGCAACAAGCATTCCCAGTGTCAGCACTGCATGAACAGCAACAAGCATTCCCAATGTCAGCACCCCAGGAGGAGCAGCAAAAAGCCTTCCTGATATCAGCAGTGCAGGAACAGCAACAAACACTCCTGATGTTAGCACCGCAGGAACAACAACAATCATTCTCAATGTCAGCACCACAGGAACAGCAACAAGCATCCCAATGTCAGCACCGCAGGAACAGCAACAAGCATTCCCAGTGTCAACACTGCAGGAACAGCTACACACATTCCCAGTGTCAGCACTGCAGGAACAGCAACAAGCATTCCCAATGTCAGCACTGCAGGAACAGCAACAAGCATTCCCAGTGTCAACACTGCAGGAACAGCAACAAGCATCCCAATGTCAGCACTGCAGGAACAGCAACAAGCATTCCCAATGTCAACACTGCAGGAACAGCAACAAGCATACACAGTGTCAACACTGCAGGAACAGCAACAAGCATTCCCAGTGTCAGCACTGCATGAACAGCAACAAGCATTCCCAATGTCAGCACCACAGGAGGAGCAGCAAAAAGCCTTCCTGATATCAGCAGTGCAGGAACAGCAACAAACACTCCTGATGTTAGCACCGCAGGAACAACAACAATCATTCTCAATGTCAGCACCACAGGAACAGCAACAAGCATCCCAATGTCAGCACCGCAGGAACAGCAACAAGCATTCCCAGTGTCAACACTGCAGGAACAGCTACACACATTCCCAGTGTCAGCACTGCAGGAACAGCAACAAGCATTCCCAGTGTCAGCACTGCAGGAACAGCAACAAGCATTCCCAGTGTCAACACTGCAGGAACAGCAACAAGCATCCCAATGTCAGCACTGCAGGAACAGCAACAAGCATTCCCAATGTCAACACTGCAGGAACAGCAACAAGCATACACAGTGTAAACACTGCAGGAACAGCTACACACATTCCCAGTGTCAGCACTGCATGAACAGCAACAAGCATTCCCAATGTCAGCACCACAGGAGGAGCAGCAAAAAGCCTCCCTGATATCAGCAGTGCAGGAACAGCAATAAACACTCCTGATGTTAGCACCGCAGGAACAACAACAATCATTCTCAATGTCAGCACCACAGGAACAGCAACAAGCATCCCAATGTCAGCACCGCAGGAACAGCAACAAGCATTCCCAGTGTCAACACTGCAGGAACAGCAACAAGCATTCCCAGTGTCAGCACTGCAGGAGCAGCAACAAGCATTCCCAGTGTCAGCACTGCAGGAGCAGCAACAAGCATACACAGTGTCAACACTGCAGGAACAGCTACACACATTCACAGTGTCAGCACTGCAGGAACAGCAACAAGCATTCCCAGTGTCAGCACTGCAGGAACAGCAACAAGCATTCCCAATGTCAGCACTGCAGGAACAGCAACAAGCATTCCCAATGTCAGCACTGCAGGAACAGCAACAAGCATTCCCAACATCAGCACTGCAAGAACAGCAGCAAGCATTCCCAATGTCAGCATCGGAGGAACAAGCATTTCCATTGTCAGCTCTGCAGGAGCAGCAACAAGCATTCCCACTGTCAGCTCTGCAGGAACAGCAACAAGCATTCCCAATGTCAGCAATGCAGGAACAGCAACAAGCATTCCCAATGTCAGCAATGCAGGAATAGCAACAAGCATTCCTTATGTCAGCAATGCAAGAACAGCAACAAGCATTCCCAATGTCAGCACTGCAGGAACAGCAACAAGTATTCCCATTGTCAGCACTGCAAGAACTAAACAACAAGCCTTCCCAATGTCAGCACTGCAGAAACAGCAACAAGCATTCCCAATGTTAACACTGCAGGAACAACAAGCCTTCCCAATGTCAGAATTGCAGGAACAGCAACAAGCATTCCCAATGTCAGAACTGCAGGAACAGCAACAAGCATTCCCAATGTCAGGACTGCAGGAACAGCAACAAGCATTCCCTATGTCAGCACTGCAGGAACTACAACAAGCATTCCCAATGTCAGCACTGCAGGAACTACAACAAGCATTCCCAATGTCAGCACTACAGGAACAGCAACAAGCATTCCCACTGTAAGCACTGCAGGAACAGCAAAGTACAGTTGTGTACACTTACCATAAATGTAGATATTCAAGTGTATTCACTGTTGCATTCATTACATTTGGGTAATCCTGCTGGCAGGTTGCCCTCAGCTGGCCTGAATTCCAAAGTCTTGGGTCCTGCGTTGGCTGCTGTCACCCCTTCCCTGACATCAGGGGTATAAAAGAAGCAGCCAATGCCATTTTCTTCAGTTTCTCTTGCCCCAGATGTCAGGTTTCCCATAAAAGGGTAGTCAAACTTTATATATATATATATATCAATAAATGCACCAATATAAATTTTACCTTCATCTATAAGCAAATACACCACATAGGTTGTATAAATCAGAGAAGGAAAGATAAGATCCATAGAAAAAAAGGGGGCTGGCAGGTGGGTAACCTGGACTGCAACAGTGAATACACTCGAACATCTACATTTATGGTAAGAGTACACAACTGTACTATGTTCTTCGTGTTTCACTGTTGCAGTCATTACATTTGGGTAGAATCCCAAAGCTATGGTTGGGAGACTGGAGCTAAACAGCATTAGGAGCGGCTATGAGGCCCTGCAGAACTGCAGTGGCGAAGCCTGCCCTGGATATAGAGTAGAATGGCAGATGGTAATGCTTTGTAAAGGTGTGCACTGAACTCCAAGTAGCTGCCTCTAAAAGGTCTCTGGTTGGTACTCCCCTGAGAAAGGCTGCTGAAGTGGCTGCAGCTCTGGTGGAATGTGGCCTACTGCCCTTAGGCACTGGCTTGCCATGGTGTAAATAGCAGAAATGAATGCAGTGGCCTATCCATTTGGAAATAGTCTGCTTTGAGATAGCCTTTCCTTGTGATACTGCAGCATATGCCACTAGTAATTGCTCTGTCTTCCTGAAAGCCTTGGTTCTGTCTAAGTAGAATATAAGCTGTCTGTGTACGTCCAAAGAATGCAGAATTCTCTCCCCCTTGTTGTGTGGATTTGGATAAAAATCTGTCAGATGAATAGCTTGGTTAAGAGCCACACTGGACACCACTTTAGGCATAAATGTTGGGTTTGTCCTCAGAGAGTCTCTGGATGAAAAATAATAAAAGGTTCCACAGCCATGAGCGCTTGTAGCTCTGAAACTCATCTTGCAAAAGTAATTGCTAGGAACAGAGCCGTTTTCCAAGATAAAATCTTTACATCAGCAGTAGCAGCTGGCTCAAAAGGAGGCAGGATGAGTTTTTCCAAGAAAAAGTTGAGGTCCCATGCAAGTATTGGTAATCTCCTTGGAGGCCTTAAATTTTTGGCTCCTCTGAAATACTGCTTTAATAAAGGATGAGAAAAAATTGGTGGCTCTGTATTGTAATGAGCCGAAATGGCAGAGGCATGAATTTTAATTGATGAAAAAGAAAGGCCTTTGTCCAGCATCTCAGTTAGGTATTGCAAAATCTGAGGAATATTTGATACAGCTGTATCAGTTCCTTGTGCCTGGTTCCAAGCACAGAATCGCTTCCATTTTCCAGCATAAAACTTTCTAGTACTAGGCCTTCTGGCTTCCAGAATGACATCCATCACAGCTTTATTGATAGGTGTTTTTTTGTAGGACTACATTATCCGCCATGCTGCCAGGTTTAATGTCCTGAGTTGGCTGTGCAGGATCTGATTGTTTTGCTGGGACAGTAGACAAGGTATTTGAGGTAAAGTCCAAGCTGGGCATAGAGACAAGTTCCTTAGGATTGGATACCAGTACTGGTGTGGCCAGTCTGGTGGAATCAGTATCATATTTGGCTTCTCCTGTCTGACCTTTAGGAGTACCTTGGGGAGGAGGGGGAAAGGCATATACTTTTTCCAGCTGAAAGATAGGGCGTCCACTTTCCATGCTTGTCTGTGATAAGTCCTTGTGCAGAATCTTTTTAGTTGGTAGTTGTGAGGGGAGGCAAATAGATCCATGTCCAGGCATCCCCATTTCATTGTTATCATGCTGAAGACTTGTGGATCCAGGTGCCACTTGTGGGGATCCATGAGGTTTCTGCTTAGTTCGTCTGCCAGAGTATTTTCCTTTCCTGGCAGGAATTGTGCCTGCAGATGTACTTGGTACGTCAAAGCTGTGTCCCACAAAGTCATGTCTAGTCTGCAAAGGGGGTAAGAATGTATGCCCCCCTGCTTGTTTATATACTACTATATACTGAAGTAGGTCCTTGAAGGCTGGCAGGGCTTTTTGAACAGCTAGCATCTCTTTTTGAGTGATATGTAGATGCATTTGGCTTGAGGACCATGTGCTCTGAATGCATTTTCCTGCCATGTGTGCCCCCCAGGCATAATTTGATGCATCCGTTGTTAGTGTCTGCCTGGCTGGGGGTAATGTGAATGGCTGCCCCTTGTTCTGGTGACAAGCCTTTGCCCACCATCAAAACTGCTGTTGCAGGCAGGGAATGAGTGTAATAATTGTTTCCAGGCTGTGGCAATGTTGAGTCCAAACACTTTTTAGATACCATTGTAGCTTCTCATATGCAGTCTTGCATATGGAATTAGTAGGATGTAGGATGCCATGAAGCCCAAAGCCTGCAGAATTTTTCTTGCAGATAACTGGGCCTTTGTTGCCAACATTTTGAAATAGGTAGTCAGTAGCCTTTGGTTGTCTGCCGGGAGATAAGCCATCTGAGCAGTTGTATTCAAGCTTGCACCCAGGAATGTTATCTCTTAAGACGGTACTAGTTTTGATTTCTTTTTGTTGACTATGTACCCCAGGCATGTTAGAAGTCTTTTTTCACAAAGGCCAGATGTTGAAGAAGAATGTCCTTGTTCTCTGCTTGAATTAGGCAGTCATCCAAGTAAGGATATATTTGTATTCCTCTGTCTGTAATTACTGGTGCCAGGCACATTGTAAAGACCCTGGGCACAGTAGATAAGCCAAAGGGCAGTGCAGAGAATTGGTAATGCAGTAAGCCAGCCTTGAATCTAAGGTATCTTCTGCATGATTGTCTGATTGGGACATGCAGGTATGCCTCTTTTAGGTCTAAAGTGACAAGCCAAACATTCTTGCCCAGTATGGGCAGAAGTTGCTGCAAAGTCAACATTTTGAATTTTGGAATATCCAGGAATGTGTTCAGAATACATAGGTCCAGTATTGGCCTCCAGGCCTTGTCCTTTCTGGGTACCAGGAACAGTCTTGAGTAAAATCCTTGTCCCTGCTCTTGCTCTGGTACTTGTTGAATGGCCCACATGTCCATGAGGGATGAAACTTGTTTTTATGCCTCTGTCCACTGATTTTTTTGGCACATCTGGCCAGCTGTTTGCCTTTGGCAGAGAATGTAAATGGAATCTGTAGCCTTGTGACATGATATTTAGAGCCCACTTGTCCTGGGCTATAATATGCCAATTTTGAGCAAAACATGTTATTTTTCCCCCTAAGTGTGCTGCCAGAAGATAAGTGCTTGGTGCAGGCAGTGGGAAGTCATTGGGACTGTATTCTGTATGGTGGTGATTTATCTTCTCCAGCTTTGGAGGTAGAAGCACCCCATTGCATTGACCTATAAGAACCTTGCGCCTGGGATCTGCCACTTTGAGGTCTGTCTGACACAGGAAAGGACCAATTTTTTGTAGGCCAATGTCTACTAAACCTAGGTGGCTGTACTTGTAAAAAATCTTTGACAGTTTGCATAGATTTATCTTTGTCCTCCATTTTCTTTAACACCTCTTCTGCCTTAACACCAAAAAAGTATCATGCTATAAAGGTGCATCTAGTAATTTAACTTTAACATGATCAGGCAGACTTTGTTCCTTTAACCAAGCATCCCTCCTAATTACAGAACCCATAACTGTGGCCCTGCAGGAGGCCTCCAAAGAATCAAAACCACATTGCAAAGTATGCTTTCCCACTTGTTCAGCTGCATGCAATAAATCCTGCATTTCCTTGTTTTCTGCACATTCAGAGTTTAACATCATTTTCTGTTTAAGCAATGCCATGACATGTTGCTGATACTTGAGCATATGAAACTGACAGTTTAAGGCCCTTACAGCCAAAGTTGCAGATGTGTAAACCGTTTTCCCCATCTATCTAGTGCCCTTGAATCTCTGTCAGAGGGGGTTGGGTTTTTTTTCTGTCAAGGCCTTAACTGCCTTTGGACCCTGTGAAATAGTTTATGGGTCAGCAGCAGGGTTTTTAAAAAGACATTTGTGTGAGTCAGGAACCCTGTAATATCTGTCAGGCTTAACAGGAGCTGGGGGTTAAGGAGTCAGGGGTCAAACTAGACTCCAAAAACACATCATCTACAATGTCTAACACAGGGGGAATGGCTAGAGGCCTGTGCTGTGGTAGTAAAAGGAAATCCCTGAGCCTCTTTTTAGATTCTGAAAAATCTTGGCTTTCCCAGTGAAAATGCTCCCTTCATGGTATGCAAGGTTTCCCCAAAGGAATAGTCCTCTGGAGAAGATGCTGAAGGTATACATTTTTCAGCATCAGATTCCTCATAGGGGGGTAAAGAATATCCCTGATCAGAAGAGGAATCAGAAGAAATAGAAACCTGATCTGAAGATTCATAGTCAGTGTCTTGCCTAGGCCTCTTATCAGGAGGGGGATGGGAACCCCTGATCAAGGTAATTAGGTCTTCGGCCATTTTGATCATCTGCTGTTTGGGCATAGAGGCCTGAACACGTGCCTCTTGAGTTTGTTTCCTTGCTTTAGGAGATGATTTAGTCTTTGCCTTTGAAGCTGAAGTCATTTTAATGTAAAGATGTTTAGGTCTGAATACACCCTCAGAAGTCGGCACCTGCTCAGCAGCTCCAGACCCTGAGGCTCCAATACCTTGAGTATCCAGCGGCATGGCCGACTCCACATGGGAGTCGGTAGCGGCCTGCGACTCTGAAGTAGTGGGTGTCAGGGGCTGCGAAAGTACCTCACTGAGAACCAGCGACTGGCTTAGGAGAAGCTTAGTCATCGGTTTTGGGCCTCGGTTGTTTGTCTCTATTCTTTTCTTTGCGGTTTCTGTAAACTCCGGTAGTCGGATGGCTATCTGATGACATTTCAGGATAATTAAACCGGCTGCCAAAATACTTTAAAGCAAAGTTATACCAACACTTAATAGTGCATTGGTTAAATCTAGCACAAAACAGACAACCATTAACGTTGTGACCAGGGCCTAGGCAAGGAATACAGTAAGAATGAAAATCTTTATGAGGTATTTGTTTTCCGCAAGAAATACAATTATTAACTTTTTCTGACATCAGTCTGGAGAAAGAAAAAAGTTTACCCAACAGGGTACTTAGCTTTATTGAAGACTTCGGATCTGAAACTCAAACACAAAAATCTCAGGAGTCGGCCAACCGACACTTGCGAACTGCTTCTGCTTCGGGCACCGCACGGCAAGAAAGACTGAAGAAAATGGCATCGGCTGCTTCTTTTATACCCCTGATGACCTGACATCAGGGAAGGGGAGACAGCGGCCGATGCAGGACCCAAGACTTTGGAATTCAGGCCGGGTGAGGGCAACCTGCCAGCAGGATTACCCAAATGTAATGATTGCAACAGTGAAACACGAAGAACATCAAGCATTCCCAATGTCAGCACCGCAGGAACAGCAACAAACATTCTTGATGTGAGCACTGCAGTAACAATATACATTTATTTTATTTTTATTTATTTATTTATTTTACATTTGTTGACCGGGCTAGTCTAGCTGGATACATGTCCATTTTCAGTAGAGGCCCGGGGAGAAAAGCTCCACACAAGAGAATACAGGATACATTTACAAATGGTATAGAGTAGCATAACATACATATCACAGAAAAAGACATTGGTATAACATATTTGTAAAATAACAATCAGAATGTTGTATAGATAATTCTAAGGTTGGCTACAAATTGAAGCCGCGGGGGTAGGTTGAGATCTCTGGGATAGGGTATATACTACAGCGGCTAGTCTGGTTTAGGACATGGGCATGACCAATGAGACTTAAGAAATATTTTGAGGTGATTTTTGAATTGATTACACCTATACATGCTGGAGGGACAGATTCATAACCCAGAGGCTCCCTTCACTCTGGAATAAAATCCCAGTCCAGGTTAGGCAGAGCCCCTCACTGACTCTCTTCAAGAGGAATCTTGATGAGTGGATGGGAGATCGTAGGTTTACCCCGGGTATCACTTCTGTGTCACTGTTAGACAGAGGCACAGTATACTAACCTTGAAAAAGGGCATAGCAAAATTAATTTAAAATGGGTGGCGAAAGCCATACATACTCTGGCTAGGCTTATAAATGCCCTAGGGCAGATAGCCTAGTATGAACCTATGAACCTATGAATAACAAGCCTTCCCAATGTCAGCATCACAGGAACAGCAACAAGCCTTCCTGATGTCAGCACCACAGGAACAGCAACAAGCCTTCCTGATGTCAGCACCACAGGAACAGCAACAAGCCTTCCTGATGTCAGCACCACAGGAACAGCAACAAGCCTTCCTGATGTCAGCACCACAGGAAGAGCAACAAGCCTTCCTGATGTCAGCATCACAGGAACAGCAACAAGCCTTCCTGATGTCAGCACCACAGGAACAGCAACAAGCCTTCCTGATGTCAGCACCACAGGAACAGCAACAAGCCTTCCTGATGTCAGCACCACAGGAACAGCAACAAACCTTCCTGATGTCAGCATCACAGGAACAGCAACAAGCCTTCCTGATGTCAGCATCGCAGGAACAGCAACAAGCCTTCGAGTCTCAGCACTGCAGAAACAACAACAAGCATTCCCAATGTCAGCACTACAGGAACAGCAACAAGCCTTCCTGATGTCAGCACCACAGGAACAGCAACAAGCCTTCCTGATGTCAGCACCACAGGAACAGCAACAAGCCTTCCTGATGTCAGCACCACAGAACAGCAACAAGCCTTCCTGATGTCAGCACCACAGGAACAGCAACAAACCTTCCTGATGTCAGCACCGCAGGAACAGCAACAAGCCTTCCTTATGTCAGCACCGCAGGAACAGCAACAAGCCTTCCTGATGTCAGCACCACAGGAACAACAACAAGCCTTCCTGATGTCAGCACCACAGGAACAGCAACAAGCCTTCCTGATGTCAGCATCGCAGGAACAGCAACAAGCCTTCCTGATGTCAGCATCGCAGGAACAGCAACAAACCTTCCTGATGTCAGCATCACAGGAACAGCAACAAGCCTTCCTGATGTCAGCATCGCAGGAACAGCAACAATGTCAGCAAGGAATGACCTCAGGATTTTCTGGCTGTTTACAACTGCCGTTTACATGGCTATCAATCAGCTCATTACACAGTCATGCAGTGATTACCCCAGTTTTACCACAGTCATGCAGTGATTACCCCAGTTTTACCACAGTCATGCAGTGATTACCCCAGTTTTACTGCAGCAGGAGAATCTGCCTCAGTCTGGAGTTCCACAGAATCAGCAGAAGTGCAAATCACTTACTCACCTGGAGGGAAGCTGAAAGTCCAGATCACCATACTGCTGGCCCGGCTAGGAATTTCTTACTAAGTAAACAATTAAGACTTTATGTGCCCAAAGCATGCCCATGAGGGATTCTCATGCTATCAAATGCATCCTTAGTGAATGTTGTTCAACAGAAAATCCCTCATAGATATATATATATATACATATATATATATATATATATATATATATATATATATATATATATATATATATATATATATATATATATATATATATATATATAGGTTTACATTTACAATTATGAGGGAAGGTTTGGCGACCACGGGATGTCGAATTATGCTGAACCTTCAGTTGTGCGAGTCCCAGTTTAGCGAATGCGCAGTGCATTCACACAGATGAGGTTAATCATGTAACTAGAGATTGCGGTACAGTGGGGATTGGGACATTTACCATTTTCTCCACTGTAGTGTGATGTCAGAAATTGGAACATATAATGTCCAAGGGGTGTGGGGGGTGCAGGGGTGCTTGCACCCCTGCAAAATCATCACATTGCATGGTTTGCAGTGTCGGGCTGCAGTCTACGGATGTCAACAAAGGTCGAATTTGCAACAAGAAGTGTGTTTGCAACATTCAGACCTTCTCAATATTCCATGTTTAACTTTTTAGTTGCCACTTAAGGTAGGAATGTCTTTTGAGTGTACAAACACACGCATACATCTCAAACCCGAGGTCACACAACAGTGTGGAAAAATGCAAACAATTTTTGATGAAAGTCATTTTTTCCTATTAGTATTCAAATGAGCTACATTTGGAAGAATTGTTTACAGCAGACTGATAGGTTCTTCCCTGGGAATGCCCAGGCCTATTTGAAAAGTCACTGTCCATGCAATGATGTCACCTTCTACCCATTCCTCCTGTAAGGTGGGTGTGTTACAACAACTAATATCCCACACCAAGAACTAAGACCTATCCATTCCCTCCTTACCTTCCCCTGAGAAAGGTCAGCAGGTGAAGCTCCTTTGCTTGTCCCTCTCCCCGCTTGGCTTCTATATCACCTGAGCTGCTAATGAGACTGTAAATGTCTAGGTTTTACATGTGGCCTCATCCCTCTGTGACAAGAAGCAAACTTATCCCTTTATCCATTACCTGCGTCTCAGCTTCCATTCTGCATTTGTTGTTATGCCGTGTTAAACTAGAACTGATATCACTGCGTTAACATCTGTGGGAACAGTAATGCTTGTGCACCAACAAATGTAATTACGTACATATAAAACCTGATGTTAATCATTTTTATCATAAAAATGTTCATCCAAGTTAAGCAGGTACTTTCTATGTGTAAGAGTGGAAGATTTAAAAATACAAAAAGAAAAGAAGAAAGCTACAGTTGTACAGAACTTTTCACATAACCTTTATCTCAAACTGGCATCCAGCAATTTAAGTTTGGTAATTTGTTAAATAGAGTCCTTAAAGGAAATGCCTTCAACAAAAAAGAGAAATACTAGTTAAGCTCCAAAGTTGATAAGCTGCATCTAATTTAAATATTTTAATTAAAAGATGGTGTTACTGGTATGAGCTCAATACAGATGTGGGACTGAAACAGATAACCTCCATAGACCTTAGACACAAGAAACTAACTGAGCAAAGTAAAATGTTTCTTCCTAGTCTAAGATGTTTTGTAACAAAAGGTCTTCATTTGTCATACATACCCGGTTCCAATTCACACTCCCATATGCATTTATCTCCATGGGAACTGCACTCGAGAAACTTGAGGTCGACAGCAATGTTTGTATCATTAGTACGGACTTCGCAGAATGATTGCCTTTGATTGTTGCTTAGATAATAAAACTCTAGAATCTGTAAACAGGAATCATAAGGTTTGAATAACATCATATCAGAAGGCAGCCTCCATCCAAGCTTATTGTTGAAACAGTGCGCAAATCTTAGACTTAACGTCTGATTTACAGACGCTTTTATTACTGCCTTTACTTAGGACACTTCATAACCTCTCTCATAGCAAACTGCTATAGTAATGTTACCATAAGCAGGTAATGTTACCACACAACAAAGCAGGCTTTGATGTTCTCTCTGCAAACACTGAGATTTGTGTCAAAGAAAATGTAGCAAAAAGTTCACAGTAACCAGGGTTAGTTATTAAATATTAGTTACAACAGTACTAAAAGCAAATAAGCAGGAAAAACAGGTTCCATCTTCAATGTTACTAGTGAAAATATTATAATAGCACACATCTGTATTTAAAAAATAATCAGAAATGGAATTCATGGAGAAATGTAACACTAAATCCATGTAGCTACACTTTTCAAATGGGTAACAGCAATCACAAAAATGGACAGCTACCAAACAATACATCTTTGAGAAGTGACCACATAAGAGATATGAGACCAGGCAGAAATCAGGGAGCAGAACTACTCCATTTACCAAAGCATAAAGGTTTGTCATGAGCAAAAGTGCAGTGAAATAAAGAGAAGGTATAAGTGTGATCATGAGACATGATAAAGAAGATGTAGAAAAGAACAACTCCCATGACATGTGGACCGGGGACAAAAACAGCATGTGTAACAGAACAGTATGCCATAACACAAGAAGTTAGAGGACAGTGGGCAGAACAGTGTTCCAAAGGCTAACATGCAGGAAAGTGTACAGAACATGCAAACTAGGAAGTACACCATGCAGGAACAGGCAACAGAAATACCTACCAACCAGAGTGGGACAGCTAGACAAGAAAGGTGCGATACAACAATGTAGATGAAAAGCAATATGAAAATGTAGATTCAATGCCACAAAACATGCCAAACCAGAAAAGAGCTGAGGCACATCCAGACACAGGACAGCAGGCACATATGGAGGTGTAGAACAATATGAGAGAGGAGCCCAGAAACCAGAATGCACAAAGGCACAGCTAAACATAGACTGGACACAGCAGATGTCATATAAATGGTGACAAAACTGCAATAGAGAAGGATGTCTCACAGAGTTTGATAAGACTGAAAGCTTCCACAGTTTGTGCCATGTTGTGAGGAGAATTACATTGATTTTGGCAGTGAACAAATAAGCTAAAATCAGCAATGGTGAAAGAATTGGTGCAGAACGCAGAGGGATGACAGCTGAAAAAAAATGAAATGTTACAGAATTAATGAGCAATTAATAAGAAATTTAGTTGAGTGAGAAGATTTTATTGATTTATATTTGTTGAGCGGGAGGTGTCTGACTGGACGTAGGTCCATTTTCAGCGGAGGCCGGGGGAGAAAAGCTTCACAGTTAAAATAAACAGATAGTAGTTACATTGGATTACATAGCGATTAACAATTTACATAACAATTACTTGCAACATATTTAAAGATGAAGAACATAGTACATCAGTAGACAACTAGAATCTTTATCTGTGAAGTACATAACAGACATTAACAAATGTTACAATGAGAAGTTCCTGCTGTATAATAAGTACTAGGCTTATGAGCATCTGAGCTTGCTATAATCAAGGTAGTTAGTGGAGTGGAAAGAAAGGTAGTAGTTGGATGGGGTGGGTGATATTAGAGTGGGAGTTGCAAGGCCATAGCCAGCATGTTTTTAGGTGCGCTTTTAGTAAAGTTTTGAAGTGGGTGCATGATGGTATGGAGGTAATTGTGGGTGGAAGGGAGTTCCATAATTTGGCTATGGTGCAAGAGAATAGTGCTTCACCAGCAGAGTTATTGGCTTTAGTGATCTGCAAGTGATTTTTGTTGCTGGATCTTAGTGGTCTGGTGGTGCAATAGGGTTGGAGTAGATTCTGGAGGGATGGGACATTTAGTGGATGGTTTACTAGTTTGTGGGCGAGTGAGAGTTGATACCACTGAAGGAGGTGAGGGAGTTCAAGCCAGCCCAGTTTAGCAAGTGAGAGACAGTGGAGACTATGGTAAGATGCCCCTGTGGCGAATTTGGCAATTTTGTTGTAGCAGATGAGTACCAGTGTCCTGCTGAAGTAAAAAGGTGATGTATTTGAATTAAAAAAAAACAATGAAGTCTGGAAGTAGGGAGGTTCAGATTTAGTGTACCGCATGTTGAATTAAAAAACAATGAAGTCTGGAAGTAGGGAGGTTCCGACTTAGTTTACCGCATGAATATATCAGAAGACTGTATCTCCCTGATGTTGATGATCATGAGCTTTTGTACAATTAACAAGAACTCAAACCAAGAGAGAAAAGCTGTGTGGGCAAACAAAATATGTGCATTAGAAGCTGATCACAATACAAGATACACCCCCTAATACAAAGTTAGGAAATGGGATAGTATGCAAGTCCTCAGCCTACGCCTTCAGTTTTTACTTACCTCATAAATGTTCCTTTATCAGTTTATATATGCAATTATCGAATGTCTACCTAAAAAAAATGGCAAATGACCTCAGACCTGTTGCTAATCTGTCCCAATTGTCAAAATCCTTGAACATTTAATTTATGTTTTAACCTTTTGCAGCTGCTGCTGATCTGAGACTGCTTTGGAGGTCTTCATTTAAGATTTACAATTTTACATTGTTGGTTCCATTGATTTATTTAAATTTGTGTTGCTTTGTTTGTTCTATTTTATTTGTTTATTCATTTTTTTCAGGGGGAAGATTTTAAAAGGAATTGTTTAAGACAAGTTAGCAAACATTTATTTTCTGTTCTCTGCTCCGACTGCAAATAGATTAAGTCTAAGTGATTTGTGGAAGGAGCACTTGTTTCATAGGACCCAGCTTGGGGTTAGTGTTAATAATTTACTTTTGGTGAGAGGAAAAGCAAACAGACATTGATTCCTAGCTGAGTGCAGCTTTAGTGAGACCAGCACTAGTAGTAAAGCAGGTAGGAGCTAACAGGTGAACCACCACTATTTATAACTCCTGCTAAATCTAATCCTGTCTTTTAAGTACTGCAAGATTAGACACTATCTAACCTAACATCGGAGTATTACCCTAAATATTTCATCCAGAAATCTTCAGGTTCTTCTACAGCAGTCTCCCGCCACCTCCTGAGTATTATGACCAGTCACTATCCTCCACTCTCCAGAAACATGGCTCAGCACTTTGCTCTCACTCCAGCTGTGGCCAGTCCGATTGCATGTGTTCTAAGAGGGGGACAGTGGAGACTATTGTGGAAGCGATGGTTGATACCACTGAAGGAGGTGAGGGAGTTCAAGCCAGCCCAGTTCAGCAAGTGAGAGACAGTGGAGACTATGGTAAGATGCCCCTGTGGCGAATTTGGCAATTTTGTTGCAGCAGATGAGTACCAGTGCCCTGCTGAAGTAAAAAGGTGACGTATTTGAATTAAAAAAACAATGAAGTCTGGAAGTAGGGAGGTTCAGACTTAGTTTACTGCATGAACATATCAGAAGACTGTATCTCTGATGTTCATAGGTTCATACTAGGCTATCTGCCCTAGGGCATTTATAAGCCTAGCCAGAATGTGTTTGGCTTTCGCCACCCATTTTAAATTTATTTTGCTATGCCCTTTTTCGAGGTTAGTATACTGTGCCTCTGTCTAACAGTGACACAGAAGTGATACCCGGGGTAAACCTACAATCTCCCATCCACTCATCAAGATTCCTCTTGAAGAGAGTCAATGAGGGACTCTGCCTAACCTGGACTGGGATTTTATTCCAGAGTGAAGGGAGCCTCTGGGTTATGAATCTGTCCCTCCAGCATGTCCTATTTATTTCAGTGCTGAGGTTCAAGTCTCTCGAGCGCGTAGCTCGATGGGATTTGGATTTTCTGAGGTGCAGCATGTCCATTAATTCCGGGTGGACATGGCTTTATACGTCAGGCACAGATCACCTCTGAACAGGCGGTATGCCACTGAGTAGAGCTGGAGTTTCTTTATCCGGGCAGCATATGGAATCTGTTTGAGCCCTTTGATCCTCTTGGTGAGGTACTTTTGGGGTCTTTCCAGTTGCTGCAGGTGTCTGGTAAGGTACATCCCAAAAGGGGCATTGTACTCAATTATGGGCCTGATGAGGGATGAGTAAAGAGGCACGATGACCTCCCCCCTGATCTAGATGTGAATCCCTTCATGATTAGGTGGGCTATATAAAATGTTTTTCTAACCACTTTTGCCACGTGGTTGTCAAATGAGAGATTGCTATCAACTTGAGTCCCCAGGTCCCTAATTACTTCTTCTGTACTTAATGGATTATCACCTATGTGGTAATTTGTGGGCACTTTGTTTTTGCCAAAGGGAATGACTATACACTTTTTGGCATTTAGCTTGAGGCCATGGCTCTGGCACCAGTTGTCTGTTAGTATGAGGCCCTTTTGGAGGATGCTTGTGTCGGCTGGAGAGTCGATTATGGCGCCCAGTTTGCAGTCATCTGCGAACTTGGTCAGCCACAGTCCTTCCGTGTTGGCCTGTACCGAGAAATATATACCGAACAAGAGAGGTCCCAGGACTGAGCCTTGTGGGACACCACTTGTAACTGGTTTGGAGTCTGACATGGCTTCAGCAATTCTAATCATGTGGGTTCTGTCCTTGAGCCAGTTTGCAATCCATATAGTGACATAGGGGTTTATATTTAAGCTGGTGAGCTTATCTATAATGCCCGAGTGGGGTATTGTATCGAAGGCTTTTGCGAGGTCCAGGTAGGCTGTGTGGACCACCTTCCCCTTGTCAATTGCCTTGGTGACTGTTTCAAAGAAATCAACCAGGTTTAAGAGGCAGGATCTGCCCTTAAAGCCGAACTGGGTAGGATCCAGTGTCTGTAGGTCCCCAATATCTTTATTTATGAGGTCCATGATGATCCTATCCATAGCTTTGCAGACTAATCTAGTCAGGCTTATGGGGTGATAGTTTCCAGGATCCGTTGAGGCACCACCTTTATGGAGAGGGACCACTGTTGCTGTACGCCACTCTTTGGGCACATATCCTGTAGTAAGGCTGAGATTGAACAGTAGTTTTATGTTTGGGTTTAGCTCTTCTTGGAGTTCATGTAGGACGCAGCCCGGGACACCGTCTGGTCCCATTGATGCTGTGTTTTTTGCTTTGGAGAGGGCGGCTCTTATCTGAGCATCTGATATGTCAGGGGGGCAGCACTCTGCTGGGATAGATATTTGCCCTTTTGGTGGGGAGGGGGGGGGGAGAAGTTTGCGCTGAACCTGTCAGCTAGGATATTGATGATCATGAGCTTTTGTACAATGAACAAGAACTCGAACCAAGAACTAAGAGAGAAAATCTGTGTGGGCAAACAAAATATGTGCATTAGAAGCTGATCACAATACAAGATACACCCCCTAATACAAAGTTAGGAAATGGGATAGTATGCAAGTCCTCAGCCTACGCCTTCAGTTTTTACTTGCCTCATAAATGTTCCTTTATCAGTTTATATATGCAATTATCTAACGTCTACCTAAAAAAAATGGCAAATGACCTCAGACCTGTTGCTAATCTGTCCCAATTGCCAAATTCCTTGAACATTTAATTTATGTTTTAATCTTTTGCAGCTGCTGCTGATCTGAGACTGCTTTGGAGGTCTTCATTTAAGATTTACAATTTTACATTGTTGGTTCCATTGATTTATTTAAATTTGTGTTGCTTTGTTTGTTCTATTTTATTTGTTTATTCATTTTTTTTCAGGGGGAAGATTTTAAAAGGAATTATTTAGGACAAGTTAGCAAACATTTATTTTCTGTTCTCTGCTCCGACTGCAAATAGATTAAGTCTAAGTGATTTGTGGAAGGAGCACTTGTTTCATAGGACCCAGCTTGGGGTTAGTGTTAATAATTTACTTTTGGTGAGAGGAAAAGCAAACAGACATTGATTCCTAGCTGAGTGTAGCTTTAGTGAGACCAGCACTAGTAGTAAAGCAGGTAGTAGCTAACAGGTGAACCACCACTATTTATAACTCCTTCTAAATCTAATCCTGTCTTTTAAGTACTGCAAGATTAGACACTATCTAACCTAACATCAGAGTATTACCCTAAATATTTCATCCAGAAATCTTCAGGCTCTTCTACAGCAGTCTCCCACCACCTCCTGAGTATTATGACCAGTCACTATCCTCCACTCTCCAGAAACATGGCTCAGCACTTTGCTCTCACTCCAGCTGTGGCCAGTCTGATTGCATTATGTGTTCTAAAGCATTGTAATAACTGTCTTATGCTTACTGACTGCTCTCTGCGTCTACCAATTTAAAGTGCAACCTATGAAAAATGCAAACATTGAAGGAACATGGAAGCAAACTTTCACATCAGCCTAACACATCACACATCCACAACACTACACCAGTTACAATAAACCATTAAGCCTATAACTTATGGGAAGGTTGTAAAGAAAAATTTGCCAAAGCTTCCTAGAACACACACTAAAATAACTCAGCCATCAGCAGACGAGGTAACTCCTAATGCTTCTCCACTCCCACATATTGCACCCAAGAGTCACCAGGCAAGCAGGTCTTAGCCCACAAGGCTCAAGACGGTTACTGTCACTTAGGGAAACATTTTGGTCATAGGTGAGTCTATGGTTAGGCATACACACTCCAACATACCAGAATGGACACCAACAGGATGACTGTAAGCTTTTTGACAGGTACCAGGATCTGTGATGTCATGAGGGCCCTAAAATCCCTTAATCCAGATAGCAATGACTAGACCTATCTAGTGGTGACCCATATGGAAGTAATTAGCTGAGGTGCTGCAGAAGAGACAGACATGCAAACATGACGGAACTTACTATGCATGCACTGGAGGCAAGGGGAATACGCTGGCCTTGAGTAGTATAAGAATAATGCCATGATACAAAGACAAGACAATTGGCTTTAACAGCTGGCTAAATAGTGCGTGTCATTCTAAGGGGACCCAGTGCGTGTCAGACTGTGATGAGATGGTAGGTAAGATTTCATGTTTCAGCAGATATAACTAAACCCTTTCAAACCAGGGCTTTTGCATACTGGGCTAGAGCTTTTGTTGCCCCTATAGTGCCCTTCAGGCACAGTCTAGCTACTGTACATGCCTACATAGCAAACTCAAGCCCAAATTTGGACATCATGGTGGTACTACTCAGTGCTAGGAGTCTAAGCAGAAAGATGTCAGAATGAGAAGCCCTCCGCCAACTTGAATACTTTCATATTTGTGTAGTTACTCAGAGATTGTTTCAATCCAATGACAGCAATCTCTCCAAACTAGGTGCCTATTATGCCCTCAGGCCCTTGGGTAAAACTGCAGGAAAATATCTGTTTGTCAAACACCATCACATCATATTAAGTTATTCACAACCGTAACTTGGAGCTGTTGGAAATCCCAATCACCCCTAACAAATCCAACTATGTCATTATTGCTAGCTACAGATTCCCATCAATATTCCCCAAAGATCACGGAAATTACCTTAAGACCACTGAGGGATTTAATATTAAACCAAATATCTTCTTGATTTGGGACTTCAATTACCTAAGCATTGACAGGCACACTTACACCTGTAAACATGGATATGCTTAGCATTTCCTAAACTTTATTAATACCAATTCACTGGAGCAAATTATAAAACTATCCAGTAGGGGCTCTAATATCCCTGACCCGATCCTTATAAACACATCCCCACCTGTACTGCACCAATTACCTCCTCATACCTGGTTAAATCTGACCACAAATTAATTACCTTCCCCATCAGGATTAATGGTACCACTCCACCATCAAATGATACAATCTTTATGGACTTCTCCAGGGCAAAGCTACTTCAATTTATAGAAAACCTATGCAAAATTCCCAGCAGTCCTTTGCAGACAGAACCAACTGAGAGGGCTGCCACAATCACCTCCCATTTTTTACCAGGATCTAAACAGCTGCACAGAAAACTTTGAACCTCTGTGCTCTCAGTATTATGGTAAATTCAGCAATAAACCCTTGTGGGGGAGCTCTGATATTAATAAACTGTATAACAAAAGAAGGAAATCCATGAAAAGTTGTAAGAAATCCCATCCTCCTACCTCAAGACCACACTGAAACCTGCCCAAAGGAACCATCTCCCTACCTCAAGACCACACAAACCTTCCCGCAAGAAACCATCTCCCTGCCTCAAAACCACACTGAAACCTGCCTGCAAGGAACCATCTCCCTACCTCAAGACCACACTGAAACCTGCCAGCAAAGAAACATCTCCCTACCTCAAGACCACACTGAAACCTGCCCGCAAGGAACCATCTCCCTACCTCAAGACCACACTGAAACCTGCCCACAAGGAACCATCTCCCTACCTTAAGACCACACTGAAACCTGTCCGCAAAGAACCATCTCCCTGCCTCAAGACCACACTGAAACCTGCCCGCAAGGAACCATCTCCCTGCCTCAAGACCACACTGAAACCTGCCCACAAGGAGCTTAAGATCATTATTAGAAAATGTAAAGTAGAGTACAAACCCTGGTGTGCAACAGATGCCAAATGAAACTGCAAATGTTTATTCAGTTATGTCAGGAAATTAAGGAATAATGTTCAAAAATATACTGAGCTCATCCATAACAACATCACACACTCCAATCCCAAGGATGTGTGATTAGCAGAAAAATTTAGTGTGCCCACTATCCCTTAAAACTTAGTTTCCTCTGTTACCTTGGAACTAGTATTGGAACCACTGTCAAAGGGTAAAAATGATGTTTCTGTGGGTAATCCAATTCTCTGCTCAAATTATTTAATTTCAGCCTGTCCACAGCGTGTCCCTGATGCAAGGAGAACTGCCATTTTCTCCCCCAGACAAGGGTGGCCCCTCTACAGACACACTAGTTCTATTCCCATCAGCCTTACCAGCTCTACATGCAAAGCCACGGAAAACATCACAGCAGAACTCACTTATGCAAATGCAGGCAGCTTATCTGATTTAGACCTCACTCAGTCCGGTTTTGTGAAGGGCAGGCCTTGTCACCTGAACCTAGTAAGCTTCTTTGAAAAGGTCACAGGGCTGTGGCAAACTGTCACTCTGTAAGCACTGCTCATCTTCACTTCAAGGTATCTCACACCCCTGCCAATGCTGGTGTTAGTGAAAACTTATACACACTTAATAGAACCCCCTACACTGCTGACTGGATTGCAAACTGGCTATTCAACAGACCCAAAGTAGTAAAAGTTGCCGATACTTTGAATGTAAAATCGTAACTAGTGAGGTATCACATGGATCTATTTTGGGCCCTCTCCTGTTTGCCATTTATTTTGTGACATCCAAGCCATATCCCTGAAGTGTGGCTGACCAAATTTGCAGATGACTGCAATGTTATCCCCTCATCTTCTGATACCACACTGATCCACAAACTGCTGGAATATGTATACCCCTGGTGTTCTGAAAATGGTCTCAAGGTAAATATAAAATGCAGCCCAGTAACATCACGCAAAACAGCCATTTCCACACCTCACATGTTGCAAGGGGGGTAAATGCAAATAAAGTGCAGCCCAGTAACATCACACAAAACTTCCATTCCCACACCTCACATGTTACAAGGGGGGTAAATGCAAATAAAGTGCAGCCCAGTAACATCACACAAAACAGCTATTCCCACCTCATGTGTTACAAGGGGTGCTTCTCTTTGAAGAGATGTGGTCATAACAGACCTGGCTAATTAAGTTAACAATATTCACTCACTGGACGATCCTGGTTCCACCAGAATCAGGAAATCCTTCTATTGCCCCAGTTCATCTCCAAGGGAGTACTTTCAAGAGCCAGAGAAGTCATCTTACCAGTACAGTCTTCCCTTATCAGACCCATTATAAAATGCAATGCCCCCTTACATTCATACCAAGTGAAGCACATCACTCAACTGCAAAGGCCCCAGTGATTCTTAAACCCCCCCCCCCCAAAAAAAAAATAAATGAAAGGCCTTAAATCCATCACCTATCTAGAAGATAATCACAACTCTCCTTACACTCAATAGCTTACCATCTATTCTGAAGTGACCAGAGCCTCCCTTTTTGAGCCATGGAAGATCTAGTCCCCTTTATCTCCTATTTCTTCATGAAACCAGTGTCTTGACTGATACTCCTACTAGGGACCTAAATTTATACCACAAATACAGAAGACTTGCTGTGAGACAGGTTTCTAACAATGTGTTAGCAGACCTTGGTTTACGTTACCACTGCAGGGCAAGTAAAGTTACTTTGTCTGCCTTTAAGACCAACCTTGATGACTGGATGGGCAGACACATTTAAACCAGGCTTATCATGCATGACCCTACTTGACATGGGGGTCATGCATGACCCTACTTGACATGGGAGTCATGCATGACCCTACTTGACATGGGAGTCATGCATGATCCTACATGACATGGGAGGGCACTATTAGGTAATGGTAAGGGTGGCAAGACCTTCTAAGTGTGCTGACTTAAAGCTGTTTATAGCTAGGCCTCTTATGGTCCCTCTGATTGCTTGCCTAGATTTGTCCCTATGTTTCCATACTCAAATTCAAAACTACATATAAAAATAAGATATTCTCACATATAGGCACCATGGTTTTACATCCAAATATAGTACAGAAACTGCACTATATTGTTTTATAACTGAAGTATACATCAGTATGGAGAGTGGACTACTACCAGAAGCCATTTGAACCGATCTTTAAAGGGCGTTCTAAACTGAAAATCATGAAGTGTTTCTGCAGAAACTGAAAAATGGTATTGTTTCTTCTGAATTCTGCTCCTGGTTTCAAGACTACCTAAAAAACAGGTCTCTTTCATTCTGTCTGCAAATGGACTACAGACACCAGATGCAGCCTTAACAAAGCAGTTTAACACGGCTTTATTCTTGTTTTCTCACTGTTCTTCTTTTGGTACTTTTCCGTTAAACCCCTACCACTTTGCGATGTTGGTTTGCTGGTATTTCCGAAAGACTGCCTACACCACAGCTGTTGGGACAACGAACAAGTAGGATTTTGAAGCAATTGAGAGACAAAATGCATGCTCGCCGACTAGGTGACTGATCAGCAAGTGTGCATGGTATTGCATTTTACATCGTACCACTTCTTATGTTGTTCACGTATATATATTACTCCAGGTAATACATGTCAAAGTGTTTTCATGACTGATAATGTTTCAAGAAAGTGAGCTAGGTAAAGTTCCACCCTGTATTGATTGTCTGTCCTTGTTTACTGTCATGGATTACCACCTGTCCCGAAACATGGCCTGGACACCTGAATCTGTGTGGAGATGTCGTTCCCCCCTCCCCTTCCGTCCTCTGTCACCTGTTTTCTCAAGTGAAAGAAAGCCCATCTTGGTCAGTCAAATATTTTGGACACACCACTCTGTCTTAGTAGCCCTTTCAATTGTAGTTGTGGAACCGTAACAGCAAATCAGTGTTTATATTTGCTGTCGGTCCTTTATAGGTTTATAGGTTCATAGGTTCATACTAGGCTATCTGCCCTGGGGCATTTATAAGCCTAGCCCGATTGTGTTTGGCTTACGCCACCCCTCGATTTGAGTATACTGTGCCCTTTTTAAAGTTTAGTTTACTGAGCCTCTGTCTAATAGTGACACAGAAGTAATCCCCGGGACAAACCTACGATCCCCCATCCACTCATCAAGATTCTTCTTGAAGAGAGTCAGTGAGGTGCTCTGCCTAACATGAATTGGAATTCTATTCCAGAGCGAAGGGAGCCTCTGGGTTATGAATCTGTCCCTCCAGCATGTTCTATTTATTTCTGTGCTGAGGTTCAAGTCCCTCGAGCGTGTGCTCTAAGGGATTTAGATTTACTGATGTGGAGCATGTCCATTAATTCTGGGTTGGACATAGCTTTATATGTCAGGCATAGATCGCCTTGAAGTAGGTGGTATGCAACTGAGTAAAGCTGGAGTTTTTTTAACTGAGCAGCATATGGCATCTGTTTGAGTCCCTTGATCCTCTTGGTGAGGTACTTTTGGGGTCTTTCTAATTGCTGCAGGTGTCGGGTAAGGTACATCCCAAAGGGGGCATTGTATTCTATGATGGGCCTGATGAGGGATGAATAAAGGGGCACGATTACCTCTCTTGATCTAGATGTGAATCCTTTCATGATGAGGTGGGCTATGTAGAAGGTCTTTCTAACCACTTTGGCAATGTGGTTGTCAAAGGAGGGATCGCTATCAACTTGCCGGTATTTTAGAAACACTGGCTACACCACAGCTGTTGGGACAACGAACAAGTAGGATTTTGATACTTGTGTAAAAGAAGGTTTGTACAGGTTTTCCCCACCTGACAGTTCAACTGTTGTTCATTGTATGCCGAATGAAATGACACTGTGTAGGACGACTGCTTCAGTTCTCTGTCTTGCTACCTGGTTAGCTCTGAGTTAGACTGCTGCTTCACTTGTGTAGAAATAGTGGCAAAACAAAGCAGCACAAAGCGGTATGGTTTTAACGGAAAACAGTTTCATCTGTCTTTATTTTGTTTTATTTATTACCCTTATACAAAAGTGTACTCTACCTTACAGACAGTCATGATTCAGCCACCACAAAATGTTTTTGTACAAAGGTGCAGTAAAGGAAGCTTTGTGTATATTTTTACCAGTGCAAACTGGTAGGGATTTAACGGAAAATACCCTTGTTTTTTATCAATGACCTCCTCTATGATTACCAGATCACAGCTGCATACTATTATGCAAATTATATAGTTCTACCAAGATCTGGCAGGAGTGCACATGGAATTAATTGCACCTTTCAGAATGATCTCTCTCTTCTGGACTTATAGTTTCTCTCAATATTCAAATATCAAACTATCTGGAAGACCATAAGGATTGGCCAAATCCACATCCTCACATTAACTGATTCTTATGGACAAAAACTGACCATGGTTTCTCAACAGAAATTCCTAGATCCTTCATTAGAACAAAGCCTTACTTTTCCCACACACTGAAAAGTACTCACAGTTAGTGCTAAATCAGTTAAATGTTGATTACAAACTCCCTTGAAAAGTGCTCACAGTTAGTGCTAAATCAGTTAAAGGTTGATTACAAACTCCCTTGAAAAGTACTCACAGTTAGTGCTAAATCAGTTAAAGGTTGATTACAAACTCCCTTGAAAAGTACTCACAGTTAGTGCTAAATCAGTTAAAGGTTGATTACAAACTCCCTTGAAAAGTACTCACAGTTAGTGCTAAATCAGTTAAAGGTTGATTACAAACTCCCTTGAAAAGTACTCACAGTTAGTGCTAAATCAGTTAAAAGTTGATTACAAACTCCCTTGAAAAGTACTCACAGTTAGTGCTAAATCAGTTAAAGGTTGATTACAAACTCCCTTGAAAAGTACTCACAGTTAGTGCTAAATCAGTTAAAGGTTGATTACAAACTCCCCTGCCTTCTTACTCTTCAGGCCAGATGAGCAACAGCTATTAATGTGCTATTGTCAAGACTTAAAACACCTGAATATGCCCTACAAAATCACATCATAAAACTCCACTATTGTGTAAAATGACCTAAGGCTTAGTTCACTACTACTGTGTAAAATAACCCAAGGCTTAGGTCACAACAGCACTCCACCACTTTAACAAACTCTAACTGGCTACCGATAAAAGATAGGCCAGCCTTCTTATTCAACAAACTGGTTCTAGACAGATACTACTACCTTCTTTCCAAGAACAAATTCCAAACAAGTAGCCTTTTTTTCTGTAAGACACCCTTCAAGTACTTGTCTTTATAGACCAAAATTCACACTTGGTCACTGAAAGAGTTTTCTCAAAAATCCCTCAAGCTGAATGGATGCACTGTCTGATTTTTATTATATTAGAACTATGATCAGCCTACAGTCATTTATAAAACACATTAAAAACATCTGCTAAATGAAACCGCTGCAGTTGTAATAAACCCAAATTGCTGACTGCAATTAATACTGTAGCAGTTACCTAATAGGACTGTACTGCTTTGGACTACCACTGGCAGATTCTGTTTGTAAAGGTATTTTCAACAAGGCGTAAGTAACAGAGTAATTTAATACTTCAAATTCACAAATTAGAGCAACCCTTGCTACATTTATTTTTGCATAAGCAAGTTTACTTTCTTATTATCTCATTGTGTATTGAAAAGGCAACTTTCTTTCCATTATATGTACTAAAGAGGTCATATGATATTCTGGCACTGAGCACAAAAATGCCTAACCTTCTATACATAAACTGAATAGTAGGTGCATTGTATTTAAACACTTTGAAGACCTCTGCTATTCTTCCCCTTGTTGACTTGAACATGTTAATTGCTGATATACTCTATTTTGCTATTAATACATGTGTTGTAATTAAAACAGTATCTGTACTGCCTACCTGGTGTGAACTGTACCTGAAAAGGTCTTTGAACCAATGATTCATACCAGTAATCAAATAGTAAAATAAAATACAATAAAATAAAAATAAATAATCCTCAAAGAATATGAGACTGACTAATGTGTTAGAAGGACAACAGGGATTGGAGTGAATGGATTTTATGAAAACCATGATGGATCTATGAATATGGCTGCATTGGGATTGAAAAGACAATTAGGTTGCCATTACCTGTAATAGACAGACCATGTGGTAAACCAAAGAGATTATGGTGCTAAATATGTCTACATATGAGAAGGAACAATAAGACAGTAATGGCAACCAGACAAGAAATTTAGAGTGGCAGGTCGAACTGTCTTTGTGGATCATGATTACTTGGATGAAGAAGGCTTCCTCAGAGGTTACACGTTATGGAAAACTGTTAGAGAGTGTAAAAGGTTGATGTTTCAGGTGAT
>NC_056736.1:750112293-750174793 GCF_019279795.1 Protopterus annectens
TGCTTGGGGTACAAAAATACCTATGCAAACACTTCCAAGCAAAGATGCTAAACCTTCTGGACTGTGTTGCATAGCTGGGAGCCAAACATATGTGCTACCGTTGTTGTCTTGTAAACTACTTTTCCAGTCTCTGCTCGTAATCTTCTCTAACCTTGTTTGACTGATTCGTATAGTTATGAAACATTTTATATGCCCTATAGTTATCCCTTTTTTAAAAGCAGCACCTGTTCTAGATTTGATAAAAACCTCACCAGAGCAGGTCTTTCACTTAACATTTCCCTATTGCTTTTTCTTTGCCTATCCTTTTTCCTGTCTAACTGTTTGTTCCCAAGTTCCTTTGCCAGTTTCCTTCAGTAAATTCCAGCCCTGTTTTGCCAATTTTCTGTACCCCTTTCTTGTATGGATCCCTACTGCAGCATCTCCTTTCTCCATTCTTAGGTTAACTTAGTTCTTAGAATACTTTCTGCCACTTTTTGACTATAATATTCTGTGTGATGTTTGCTGTCCTTAAAGATCTGCATACAAAATCCCACTCACTTCATTTCTTGAACTCATCTCATTTCATCATCATCCCTTTCCATTTTGAATTGTAGTCTCCTGCTTGTGTTATGTATATAAGTTTTGACTATGTAGATCTAAGATAACCCTTTAAATCTTGTGGTCATAGTGGGAGGAGTATTAACAAAGTTTTTTTATTTCTTAACTTTGTTGTTTTGCTGATGTTCATCGTGCATACAGCTGCAGTCATCACACTTGGGGTTATCCTGCCATCAGGCGGGTCCTCGGTTGGCCAAATTCCAAAGTCTAGGTCCGGCGTCGGTTGTCGTCGCTTCTTCCCTGACGTCAGTGCGGCAGGGGTATAAAAGAGGCAGCCGATGCCATTTTCTTTAGCCTTTCTTGCCGTGCGGTGCCCGAAGCAGAAGCAGTTCGCAAGTGCCGGTCGGCCAGCTCCTGAGATTTACGAACAGTATTTCAGCCAAAGTCTTTAAAGCTAAGTACCCCGTTGGGGAAACCTTTCTTGCCTCAAACCAATGTCAGACAAAGTTAATAATTGCATTTCTTGTGGGAAGCAAATACCACATAAGGATTTTCACTCTTACTGTATACCTTGCTTAGGGCCAGACCACAACGTCTCAGCCTGCTGTTTTTGTGCCAGGTTTAACAAGCGCACTATTAAGCGCCGGGCGGAGTTCACCCTTCATTATTTTGGCAAAAAATTTAATTATATCATGTCATCAGATACTCCAACACCAGTTTTAGGCAAAAGACGCAAGGATAAGGACAACATCCGAGGCCTGCACCGAGTACTGAGACCACGCTTAGGCCGACTACAGGTTCTCCGGTTATCAGCGAGGTGCCTACGCAGCCCCTGACTACCGATGAAGCTATTTTGCCGGCGACTTCAGTACCCGAGGTCACAGGCTCCATTCCCACTACAGATACCGACGCCACTCTTGGCGGGGAAACTGAAAATTTAGCGAGGCCTGCCATTACTGAAGGCGTTTTCAGGCCTACCACCTTCTCTATTAAATCCTTCACTAAATCTAAAGCTGCATTGAAAACTAAAAAACAGGGTCCTCAGACCTCCTCTCAAGGCCCCATGCCTAAAAAACAGATGCTTAAAATGACTGAGGATTTAATTACTCTCATCAGGGGTTCTCAACCCCCCTCAGACAAAAGACCCAGGTTGGAGGAAGACTACCCTTCCTCAGACCAGGCTTCTATTACCTCAGACCATTCTGAGGACCAGGATTACGCCTATTCCCCTTTTGAAGACTCTGATGTTGAGGAGTCTATTCCCTCGGTCTCCCCCCCTGAAGGCTACTCTTTTGGGGAAACCCTGCATACATTAAGAGAGCACTTCCACTGGGAAGGCCAAGATTACTCAGATTCCAAGAAAAGGCTCAGGGAATTTTTACTGCTTCCCCAGTATAGGCCCCTGGCTATCCCTCCTGTCTTAGATATTTTGGATGATGTATACGCAGAAGCCAGTCTTAATCCAGACTTTTTACCTCCAGCCCCAGTTAAACCAGACCGATATTACCGGGTTCCTGATCCTCACCAGTTCCTTTATAAAAGCCATACTGCGGACCCAGAAACTATTTCACAGGGTCCCAAGGGGATTAAGGCCTCTACTGCTAAATACCCTTTACCTTCAGAGAGAGATTCCAGAGCATTAGAAAGGTGGGGGGAAAAGGTGTATAAATCGGCCACTTTAACCATGAGGGCATTAAACTGTCAATTTCACATGTTAAAGTACCAACAGTTCTTGCTATCTCAGCTGAAAAGCAAAATGACACAAACAGAACAACCAGATTTGAAAGAGTTGCAGGATTTGTTGCATGGAGCAGAACAAGTGGGGAAACACACCTTGCAGTGTGGTTTTGATGCTTTAGAGGCCTCATGTAGAGCTGCTGTAATGGGATCTGTCATACGTAGACATGCTTGGCTCAAAGAGCAAACCTTACCAGATCATGGCAAAGCAAAGTTATTAGATGCACCACTACAAAAAGATGTATTGTTCAGTGTTAAAGCTGAGGAGGTACTAAAGAAAATGGAGGAAAAAGCGAAATCTATATAAACAGTTAAAGATTTCTTGCAGGTGCAGCCTCCACGTTTCAGCAGAAACTGGCCTTCAAAAAATTGGTCCTTTCCAGCCACGGGCAGACCCCAAAGGGGCAGATACAGACACCCAAGGGGTAGAGGACAACCTCAAGGATCTTACAGAGCTAGACAGTGGCAAGCACCAGCCCCAAGAGGTGGAGAAGATAGACCACAGTCATTTAGAAAACAGACACAATGACTTTCCCCTATGCCTGCCAAACAAAGCTATAATGGCAGTACCTTTGGGTGGAAAACTGGCCTTATTTTAAAAAAACTGGCACATTGTTACAAAGGACAAATGGATTCTGGATATTATATACAGAGGCTACAGGTTCCACTTTCACACTCTTCCAAAAATGAGAGGTATGCCAAACCTGCCACAAAATCAATGGGCAGAGGCACAAAAACAAATTTCCGCTCTCATGGACATGAAAGCAATTCAAGAGGTACCTGCAAAAGAACAAGGTCAAGGGTTTTATTCCAGACTATTGCTGGTACCAAGGAAGGACAAAGATTGGAGACCTATCTTAGACCTATCTATTCTAAACACATATCTAGAGGTACCAAAATTCAAGATGCTCACATTACAGCAGCTTCTTCCCATGCTGGGCAAGGAGTCTTGGTTGGTAACGTTGGACCTCAAGGAGGCATACCTGCATGTCCCTATCAGACAAGATTGCAGAAGATACCTCAGATTTCTTGCAGGTTCAACCCATTACCAATTCTCTGCATTGCCCTTTGGCTTATCTACTGTGCCCAGGGTGTTTACAAAATGCCTGGCATCAGTAATTGCCTTCTGCAGACAACAAGGAATACAAATCTACCCATATCTGGACGACTGCCTGATCCAAGCGGACAGCAAGGACATTCTATTGCAGCATCTGGCGTTTGTAATAAAACTGTTAAATTACCTGGGATACACAGTAAACAAAAAGAAATCAAAACTAATACCTTCTCAACAGATAATTTTCCTGGGTGCCAGCTTAAATACAATGACCCAGACGGCCTACCTCACGCCAGACAAACAAGGGCAACTGTCTCAATACTTCAACAAAATGGCAACTATAACCAGGCTAACTGCAAGGAAAGTCATGCAGGCTCTGGGGTACATGGCATCTTGCATCCTACTAATACCATGTGCAAAGCTGCATATGAGGAAACTACAATGGTACCTAAAAAACTTATGGTCTCAACACAGCGACAGCTTGGAAACTTATACCACTCATTCCATGCCTACAAAAGGAATTTTTGTGGTGGGCTCAAGCATGCCAAAGAAACACAGGTCTCCCTTTCTGTTTACCACAAGCAGCTCAAATCATCACAACAGATGCCTCAGACTATGCCTGGGGAGCACACATGGCAGATCAGTGCATTCAGGGCAAATGGTCCCAAAAAGAGATGCACCTACACATCAACCAAAAAGGAGATGCTAGCCGTGCAAAATGCTCTTATGACCTTCAAAGACCTACTGCATCCAGGCCAGCTACTAATAAGGACAGACAACACCACAGTCATGTGGTACATAAACAAACAGGGGGGGACTCATTCATACCCCCTATGCAGGCAAGCTATGACCATGTGGAACACAGCACTGGAATTACAAATTCAACTACAGGCACAATTCCTGCCAGGGAAGGAAAACACACTGGCAGACAACTTAAGCAGAAATATGACAGACCCACACGAATGGAAGTTGCATCCTCAAGTCTTCTCAAGGATAACTCAGGCATGGGGACAGCCAGACATAGATCTATTTGCTACCCACAGAAATTACCAGTTGGAGAAATTCTGCTCAAGGACCTATCATCCACAGGCCTGGAAAGTGGACGCACTCTCGTTCAATTGGACAAAATTGACAGTCTATGCCTTCCCGCCTCTACCTCTACTGACCAAAGTTCTATTAAAAACCAGAGCAGAGAGGCCGCAAATGATTCTCATTGCTCCAGACTGGCCATGACAGCTCTGGTATCCTCTCCTAAAGAGCCTGTCACACTCACCACCATGGATACTACCTCAAGTTCCTCGTCTGTTGTCCCAGCACAACTACAAAACCCTTCACAGTCAGCTCAGAACATTAAATCTAGCTGCATGGAGAATACCTTAATTTCCCAACAGACTCTCCTCTCCAAGGAGGTGCAGGATGTCATCTTGGAGGCCAGGAGGCCCTCTACTAGAAAAACCTACTCCGCCAAATGGAAACGATTTTGTTCCTGGAATCAAGCAAAGGGCCAGAATCCTTGGGTAATAAATATACCTCAAATTTTACAGTACCTAGCTGAGATGTTAAACAGTGGCCTTTCCTTTTCCTCCATCAAGATCCACGCTTCAGCCATTTCAGCACAATACAATACGGACCCTCCTTTATTCTCACATCCTCTATTAAGGCAGTTCCTCAGAGGGGCAAAAAATATATAAAACCCCCACAGAAACCACCAGTCCCAGCTTGGGACCTCAACTTCATATTGGAAAAGCTGACCCTGCCTCCTTTTGAGCCGGCCTCTTCAGCAGAGTTACAATACTTGTCGTGGAAAACAGCCTTCCTTCTGGCTATTACCTCAGCACACAGGGTTTTGGAGCTACAGGCCCTCATGGCTGTGCAACCATTCATCATTTTCCATCAGGACAGGGTTTCCTTACGAACCAACCCTACCTTCATGCCAAAGGTAGTATCCAGTGTAGCTTTGAATCAGACTATTCATTTACCTACCTTTTATCCAAACCCACAGAACAAAGGTGAGAGGTTACTACATTCCTTGGACATTCACAGACAACTTCGTTATTACTTGGACAGAGCAAAGTCATTCAGGAAATCTGAGCAGCTCTTTGTGTCCTATGCTACAGGTGCTCAAGGAAAGGCTGTTTCCAAACAGACTGTTTCAAAATGGATAGCCCACTGCATACGCTTTTGTTATTCATTTCATGGAAAGTCAGTGCCTGTATACATCAGATCCCACTCCACCAGGGCTACAGCTACCTCTGCAGCTTTCCTCAGGGGGGTCCCTACCAAGGACATTTTGGAAGCAGCCACTTGGAGTTCAGTGCACACTTTCTCCAATTACTACCACCTTCCACTATACTCAAAATCTCGAGCGGGCTTTGTCACAGCAGTCCTGCAGGGCATTCTAGCCCCTCCTAATTCTGCTTAGTACCAGCCACCCTTACTTAGCTTTGGGATTCTACCCAAGTGTGATGACTGCAGCTGTATGCACGATGAACATAGTACAGTTTTGTACCTACCATAAATGTGGATGTTCGAGTGCTAATACAGCTGCAGTCCAGGTTACCCTCCCTCCATCCCCTCTTAGGACAGGGCTTATGACAAACACCTTTACATACAACCTATTTGGGGTATTTCTTTATGGTGTATTTGCTTGCATCTACTGTTTTGATTTATTTACTTATGTATGTTTGCATAACATTCATGTTTTGCCTTCCTTCTGGGGGCACCTGACATCTGGGGCAAGAAAAACTGAAGAAAATGGCGGTGGCTGCCTCTTTTATACCCCTGCCGCACTGACATCAGGGAAGAAGCGACGACAACTGACGCCGGACCTAGACTTTGGAATTCGGCCGACCGATGACCCGCCTGATGGCAGGATAACCCCAAGTGTGATGACTGCAGCTGTATTAGCACTTGAACATCTACATTTATGGTAGGTACAAAACTGTACTTTTTGAGAGTTTATAGTTCTTTAAATGTATTACTGTGAAACAGCTCAAGCATTTCGTTGTCAATGATGTTAATGTCATATTGCATTTCTTCATCACAGTTTGCATCACTTAACATATCTTTATTTGAACATAATCTGCAGTATCCATAAGAACCACAGCACTTCCTTTGTCTGCTTTTATTATCCTTATTTTTCCACTGTTTTTCAGTTTAAACAACGCAATTCATTTATTTGTCAAATTACAGTACTTATGATTAACTAGTTTGCCCGAAATGTTCCCTATGTCCTTGTCACGTGCTTATTCAAAAGCCGTGATCTCTGATATAAAGGTGAGTTAAACAAATGAAATCTCTTTGGTGTATGCTCATTTGAAACAAAATGGCATGCTGGCCACGAAGGATTTCAGATTCAGCTCCATAGTAAATAGCTTTAGTATTTTTCCCCAAATTTGTTCTCTGTGAAGGGATTAAGGTATAACCTTGTTATAAGAGAATTATTTTTCATAATATAATGTATTTACAAAGTTAAACACAGAAGGCACTTGATCTGTGTTTTATAGCTTCCCTTAAAATGTTAGAAGTGACCCTGCACTCAGTGTTTGCTGTGTATTAATTCCTTCACTTCCATTACATTTCTGTCATATTTCTGGTTGTTCTATTTGACACACTTTCACAATCATCCAGTGACATATTTTCTTGTTGCGCTTCCTGTTGTTGGTGTAGGGACTCTTTTTGTGGAACTTCTGGAAGCAGTATTTCCTTTTTCTGTTTGAAAATCCCTGCTTCTGACCTTCTCAGTTGAAAGGGATGGAAAGAGGGCAGCTTGCTTGGTACGTTTCCTGGACTTCTGTCAAAATCGTGTAACACTGGATGTCCTGATTGTACGATGAATGCTTAATGTTCTGGAAACTAAGAATTTACAGCATTTCCTGTTTTGTAATCTACCAGATCTCTACTAAATTTTTCACTTTTTGTTTTATTTATTTATTACGGTTTGTTTACCAGGAACTGCACTGGGACATGAAAGGCCTGTTTTCAGTCAAGGCCTGGGGAGAAAAGCTCCACAATTAAAAACTTTTACAAGATGTCATGCAATGCAACACAATACAAGGCAAAAAAAGCAACTGCTAACTACAACATACCAGATTCAAACAGAAGAGATAGATCGTAGACATTACGTTCCACATAGTTATATATCATTGGCAGTGATAATGTTAGAATTTCCATTAGGTTAATAGACTGGTGCAACAAAATCTGATGGGCATTACTAATCGGTAGCAGATTGTGGGCAAAATCTGGGGTCTTTTGATGAAAGGCCATAATCTTAGATCATGCAAAAATACCAAAAGGAAGCTACAGGTAGTTTATAGATGGATACATTTGTAGTAATGTTTAGCCAGGAGCAGAGCAGCAGGAGCTTAATTTTAAATCCAAGATTTATAATTTCTCTTAGATCTTGTGGGAGAGATTAATAACATTTGCGTACATATGAAGAACATGTTGCTTTGTTATGTTGATTGGTTTATGGATATGGGAAGATAAATGTCATTAGACCCAAATGATATAGATTGGGAGCACCAGAACTTTTCTGTAGTCAGTGTTGGACATTTGTTTGGGTAATAGGCAGTACCACAGCATTACTGCCTTTAGTGGTGGACATTTGTTTAGATGATGGGAAGCAGCATAGCATTCCCATCCTCAGTACAGGATGTTTGTTTGGATGATGGGGAGTACTGTAGCATTCCTGTCTTTGGTGCTGGATATTAATTTGGGTAATCTGGAGTACCATTTAATTCCTGTCTTTAGTGATGGACATTTGAAGTACCATAGCATTCCTGTCTCCCATGCTGGACATTTGTTTGGGTTATGGGGAGTACCATAACATTCCTGTATTTAGTGCTGGCGAGTACCACAGCATTACTCTTTTCAGTGCTGCACGTTTGTTCAAGGGGAGTACCACGGCTATCTTGTCTTCAGTGCTGGACATTTTTTTTTTGGTGATGGGGTGTACAGTAGCATTTCTGTCTTTTGTGCTGGACATTTGTTTGGGTGATGGGGGAGTGGCACAGGATTACTGATTTCAGTGCTGGATATTTGTTTGAGTGATGGGTAGTACCATAGCATGAATGCCTTCAATGCTGGACATTTGTTTAGATGATTGGGAGTACCATGGCATTTCTGTCTTCAGCATTGGACATTTATTTGGGCAATTGCGAGTGCCATAACATTCCAGTCATTAGTGCTGGACATTTGTTTAGGTGATGGAGAGTACCATAGCAATACTGTTTAGTGCTGGACATTTGTTTGAATGATGGAGACTACCACAACTTCCTGTCTTTAGTGCTGGACAGTAGTTTGGGTGATGGGTAGTACAATAGCATGAATGCCTTCAGTGCGTCACATTTGTTTGGGTGATGGGAAGTACCATAGCATTACTGTCTTCACTGCTGGACATTATGAGTGATGGGAAGTACCACAACTTTCCTTTCTTCAGTGCTGGACATTAGTTTGGATGACGTGGAGTACTTTATCATTCCTGTTTTTGGTTCTGGACATTTGTTTTGCTGATGGGAGTACCATGTCTATCCTGTCTATCCTGTCTTCATTGCTGGACATTGGATGTTTGTGTGATAGGGAGTGCCGTAGCATTACTGTCTTCATTACTGGACATTTAATTGGGTGATGGGGAGTACCAGAACATTCTTGTCCTCAGTGCTGGACATTTGTTTGGGTGTTGGGTAGTACCATAGCATTGCTATCCTCAGTGCTGGACATTTGCTTGCCTGTGCTATTGAAGTGTACTTTGGGATTGAATTTTTGTAGTTGGTGTAAATCCAACCAGTTTATTTAGATGTGTGGTTGGCAGTGATGTGTTTTTACTTGGAAGGCAAGTTGCAAATGATGCAGTTTTATTATAACTGTGTTACACTTGTTAAAAGGGAGGAGTTGATATTTGTTATTAGGGGAGTGTCACAGAGATATTTTGCAGTAGATATGAGAGGGGCAGTGAGTGATATGTTCTGTATCTAACAAGTTCAGTGTGACAAACATTGTTGTATTTGGAGTAATTCCACATAAAATCTTCATGTTCTTAAATAATTCTGTTTAATTAATCATTAGGTTCTTTTATTACTTGTGAAATTTCAATCATTTCTTAGAACTAGCAGCACCAGATGATATCCTAGAGAAATGAACAGCTTAACAGTGTCATTATATAGCTCCGAATCAAGTTGTGTTCCATTTGGAAATGTGTGTACCCCTAAGCCTTTTGACACAGCTTAGCCTTAAGACTGTTGTAAAAATCATTGCCCCATTGCAATGACCTGCATTTTCTGGGCTTTTTCATATTTGTTTAACCGGTCTTTTGTATCACTGTTTGTAGTACTTGCTATTCTCAAATATGTGCCCTTGAATTATTAAAATTGTAAAAGTCTAATAATCTGCTTTGGTCTTTGTGGGTTTCATCTTATATTTCTACTAGCTTTATTAATAGATGCTTTACCTTATCAGTAGTTAATTCATTAATGATACCTTTTGTTTTTTGCTGGTCCATTTCAGTGGCATCTGTATGAGACAGAACTGCCACCTGACTATGTAGGACATAAGGAACCATATTTAGAGTTTGCATTTGAAGTTGATACATCTATGACTTGTTGCAGTGGTGAAACTGCTTGTTGTATTCCAGATGTATCACTAATATGAACAGAACAAAAATAAAATATCAAAACTCTGCAAGATAGCTGTAATGTAATGCTATTAGACTCTTTCACTGATGTCCCCTTTTCAGAAAAAAATCCTGTTGGACTCTAAATGGTTGTACTGCAAGATACAGGAATTGAAATAAGACAGTTACTATTAGATATGCAGTTTGTTTATGGATACCATCTGCAAGTTGCTTGACTTGGTTTAAGCAGATGTTCTGCTTTTTAATAAGTTTTACCATCAAGTGAATAGAGTGGCAATGGGGTAACACACTCCACTTTTGCTAGTTTGATTTTGCTGGCATGATAAGAACAAACCATGTATAATTCCTGTTACTGACAAGATATTATATTGTGTAATAGCTTTAATGATGCTTTATTTTTATATGGTATGGTATTGAGATCACACTGACTGAAATTATTGCACATTTAAATGCTCCCACTGTAGTTTTACACTTTTCAGGTGAATGGTCAAAACACAGTATCAGTTTTCGGATGTTAATTTACAAAAGGCAGGACTATAAAGATAGGTATTTACACTGTTGTTTGTCTTTCGGCTTTTCCCGGTTAGGGGTCACCACAGCGGAACTCCGGTCCGCTAATGATTGGCAGTAGATTTTTACGGTGCCGAATTGCCAGCTCAACACCCAACCTTCAACGAAGGCATGCCCATTTACGCATGTCTTTCGGAACTCCACTCGACCGCAATAGGTATTTACACTAAACTCACATATAACAATACTTACATGCACACCAGAAGTAACTTTTGAAGATTCATCAAGGAGAATGTTACGTGTCAGGGGATTGTGGTACATAGATCTCTGGCGACAGGGAATTTGAGGCGCAACTGGGTGTACTTAAGAAAATGTTTCTTAATAGAGGATAGACATCATATGTGATTGCAGAAAACTTACCAAGTGGATTTGTTGGACCCTGAATTGAGCCCCGCTGCTGAGCACTGCTCCACAGATGAGGATGAGATTAGGTGTGTTAACACGGAAGGGAAGACATTCACAATGCTTCATAATGAGGAAAAGTCAGTAATTGTTACTAGCTTATGTCAAAGGCAGGGACCTCTGCCCCCTCCCCTTGAGACATTATCATGCTGCTAGTCATGATGACATAAGTCACAGCAGATGTGGGAACAGCATCTAGGAGAAAATACAACTCTGATAAAGTCAACTACTCAGGAAAATCGGCCAGTCTTCTGCTGCGTGACAAACAAATAATAGGTCCACGGAATATGGATGCAGTGATTAAAATAAATTTATAATCGGGAAGAGCCAAATGGAAGGTGTATATGATGATGAGTTTAAACAAATAAAAGAACACTCAAGATACAGGAAAAGTGGGTAAAGAAGGCATTTAGTCAAACTAAAAATATCTGGTCTAAATTAAATGTATACCTAAAGACTAGAGAAAGAGAGCTATTAAAAATAATTTTACAAATGTATTAAGTAATCCAGGTAAGAGGAGAAACAATCAGTATGTTATTGTTGACGTTAGGAGTACAGACTCGAACTAAAAGCTGACTTTTCTGGAGAACATTAATTGCCTTGCCAGATCACTTTAGGGTAGTTCTGTTTATTTAGACCAAATTCCAGAATGCCAAAATTATCTGCGCTCAACATGTACAGAAATCTGATAAGGCATTTGACAGATGCTTGAAGATGCAAACCGAGGTTTTGTACTTCGGAGTAAGGTACACAAGCAGAAATGCAAAACCAGCCAGTCCTGAGTAAAGCGCCTCTTCAGATCAATACCAAGTCAAACAGCAGCAGAGGAGGCTCACCACTAAAACAAGCTACTGTTAGTGAAATCTAATGCAGTTAAATAACAGTATTATATATAAAAAACATTAAATGCAAATATAATCTGGAGCCTTTCTCCCCGGGCCTCCGCTGAAAATTGGCTTCGTTCCAAGTCGGACTTTCCCGGTTAACAAATGTTAAATAAATAAATAAAAATAAAATAAAAATAAAATAATGATAAAAACATATACCCATCCACCTAGCAGCTATAATAAATTTGTGTAGCCCCTTTTATGTAATTTGTATACTTTATAATTTACATAACCTGTACTAATCTATATACAAATAACATCTTAATTTCATATCTACTTCAAATTCATTCCATAACTTAAACTACTAGCATATTAATTCTTTAATAATACTAAATAAGAACTGTTATTAATATACAATACAGATGCTAATAATTCATTCACTATATCAACCATGTATATGTATTTTATATTATTACTACTTAATGTGCATAAGGTCGTGCTGCACATAAAACACATGGTCTAAATGATAAGGTATCACTTAAAGCTTTTTAGCAGCATGGCCTTATGCATTAGATTTCATTAATAGTATCATTTTTTTAAATAATTGATGTTCTTCGTGCTTCACTGTTGCAGTCATTACATTTGGGTTATCTGCTTGCAGGTTGCCCTCAGTCAGCCTGATTAACAAAGTCTTGGGTCCTGCGTCAGTTGCTGTCCCTTCTTCCATGATGTCAGGGTTATGAAACATGCAGCCGATGCCATTACATCAGTCTTTCTTGCCGTGCGGTGCCAGAAGCAGAAGCAGTTCACAAGTGCTGGTCGGCTGACTCCTGAAATTTTTGTTTTCAAGTTTCAGAACCAAAGTCTTCAACTTAAAGCTTAGTACCCCGTTGAGGAAACTTTTCTTGCTCCTTACCGATGTCGGTAAACGTTAATAATTGCATTACTTGTGGAAAGCAAGTACCTCATAAAGATTTTCATTCTTACTGCATTCCTTGCCTAGGCCCTGACCACAACGTACCTTGCTGTCTGTTTTGTGCTTTATGTAATCAGTGCACTTTCCATCGTTGGTATATTTTTGCTCTAAATATTTTGGTTCTCAGTTTAATTATCCAGAAATGTCATCGGTTAGCCATCCGACTACTGGGATTCCAAAAAAATGCAAAGATAAAGACAGAGAGAGACCGCCGAGGTCCAAAACTGCCAACAACGCTTCTCCTATGCCAGTCTCCAGTTCGCCAGTACTCAGGGAGGTGCTTTCGCAGCCCCTGATACCCGCGACTTCTGATTCACAGGCCTCTACTGAGACCCATTCAGAATCTGGTATACCACGAGATGCTTCAGCTATGGAACCTGCAGATGTCTCTACCTTGGATGGGTCCAGAGCCGCTGTGCAGGCACTGGCTTATGAGGGTGTATTCAGGACTACGGATTTGCATATTAAATCGACACCTCCTTCTTTACTTTGGCCTAAATCTCAATTCATGCCTAACAAAACTACGCCCAGGCCACATGCTCAGGCCTCTATGTCTAACAAACAAATTATGAGAATGGCTGAAGATCTAATAACTCTAATCAGAGTTCTAAGAGGCCTAGGACTGAAGTTGATTATGAATCTACTGATCAAGATTCTGTTTTTTCTGATTCTTCTGATGATCTGGATTTGCCCTTATCTATTTATGAAGACTCTGATGCAGAGGATTCCATTCCCTCTGCTTCCCCTCCTGAGGATTTTTCTTTTGGGGAAATCTTACATACTCTAAGGGAGCATTTCTAGTGGGAAAGCCAGGATTTTTCTGATTCAAAAAAGAGGCTTAGGGATTTATTTCTCCTACCTCAGCATAGGCCTTTAGCTATTCCTCCTGTACTAGACATTGTTGATGATGCTTTTTCAGAATCTAGCTTGGCCCCTGATTCCCTGCCTCCTGCTCCCATAAAACCTGACATACTACAGGGTCCCTGAGTCCCACAAGTTCCTTTTTAAAAATCCTATTGCAGATCCAGAGACTATTTCACAGGGGCCCAAGGGCATTAATGCTTCTACTGCTAAAAATCCCTACCCCTTCTGATAGAGACTCCAGGGCGCTGGATAGATGGGGTAAGAAGGTTTACACTTCTGCAACCTTGGCCATTAGGGCTTTAAACTGCCAGTTTCATATGTTAAAGTATCAGCAACATGTTACTGGACTGCTTAAACAGAAAATGATGTTGATTCCTTACTGTGTGGAAAATAAAGAATTACAGGATTTAATGCAGTCTGCTGAACAAGTTGGAAAACATACTTTGCAATGTGGTTTTTATTCATTAGAGGCCTCTTGCAGGACTGCTGTTACTGGGACTGTGCTCAGAAAGCATGCTTGGCTTAAAGAGCATCTTTGCCTGATCATGTTAAAGCTAAATTGTTGGATGCTCCTTTAAATCAGGACCGCCTGTTTGGCAACAAGGCTGAGGAAGTTTTAAAAAGATGGAAAATAAAGCTAAATCTATGCAAACTGTTAAAGATTTTTTACAAGTTCATCCTCCTAGATTTAGTAGGCACTGGCCCTCTAGGAATTGGTCCTTTCCAGCCCCTTCCAGGTCTTCTCAAGCCAAACCCAGACATGGCAAAAACCCCAGGTTTCAGTCCCAGGGGACGCACAGAACTAAGCAGTGGGGGCCTCCACTTCCAAATCAGGGAATAATAAGGCTCCCCCAATGTAAACTGTCTCAATTACTTCCTTTTAAAATTTCCAAGCACTTATCAACTGACTGCCCCTTTGGAGGGAAAGATTGCTTCTCATGCAAAGAATTAGGAATGCATTACTCAGGACAAATGGGTTTTAAATACAGTGTCCCAGGGATACAGATTTCACTTCCACACGTTGCCACCACCAAGCGGGTGGCTGGACCTACCCCCAAATCAGTGGGCAGAGGCTCAAAAACAAATACTTTCTCTCTTAAGCATAGGGGCTATTCAGCTGGTACCAGAAGAGGAAAAGGGACAAGGTTTCTACTCGAGACTTTTCCTGGTACTAAGATAAGGCAATTCATGGCATCCTATCCTGGGACCTGTCTACTCTAAACACGTTTTTGGAGATTCCAAAGTTCAAGATGCTGACTCTTCACCAATTACGTGTTATGCTAGGCAAAGATGTCTGGTTGGCAAAACTAGATTTAAAAGAAGCATACTTGCACATCCCAATCAGGGAATCTTGCAGAAGATACCTACACTTCAAAGTAGGCTACACACACTATCTTTTCTCTGCACTGCCCTTTGGCTTATCTACTGCACCCAGAGTATTCACAAAGTGCCTTGCTCCAGTTATTGCATTTTGCAGGCAAAGAAATATTCAATATACCCATACCTAGACAATTGTCTGATTCAGGCAGAAAGCCAGGACATACTTTTGAACCATCTGGCCTTTGTACAAAGGGTACACCATAAATGAAAAGAAATTGCAACTGGTACCCTGTCAACAAATTATATTCCTGGGAGCAGGCTTGAATACAACTTCCCAGATGGCTTATCTCACACCAGAGAAACAAATTCATTTGACAACCTACTTCAAACAAGTGGCCACAAAAACCCTGCTATCTGCAAGACAAATACTGCAGGCCTTGGGGCTCATGGCCTTCTGCATTCTTCTAATTCCATATGCAAGACTGCATATGAGGAAACTACAATGGTATCTAAAAAGCCTATGGTGTCAACATTCTCAGGATCTAGAAGCAATGATTCCTATCATACCTTGCCTACGCCTAGAGTTCCTTTGCTGGGCAGAGGCCTACCACCAAAACAAGAGACTACTTTTTACACCACCCCCTGCCATCCAAACCCTAACAGACACATCAGACTATGCAAGGGGGGCTCACCTGGCAGGGAAGTGCATTCAGAGCAAATGGAACCCAAGTCAAATGCACCTGCATATCAATCAAAAAGAAATGTTAGCTGTACAGAATGCTCTGACATCTTTCAAGGACCACATTCTTCCAGGACAACTAATGGTAAAGATGGACAACACCACTGTTATGTGGTACATAAACAAGCAGGGGGGTACACATTCTTACCCCCTCTGCAGACTAGCCATGGCATTGTGGAACACAGCCTTGAGCTACAAAGTGCACCTGCAAGCTCAATTCCTGCCAGGAAAATTAAATACACTGGCAGACGGACTAAGCAGAAACCTCATGGACCTACACGAGTGGAAACTGGAGCCAAGGACTTTCAACATGTTGACAAGCAAATGGGAGAGCCCAGATATAGACCTTTTTGCCTCTCCCCAGAACTACCAGTTGGACAAATATTGCACAAGGACTCCCCACAAACAAGCCTGGAAAGTGGATGCTCTGTTCTTCAGCTGGAAAAACCTATCAGCATATGCCTTCCCCACTCTGCCTCTGCTCTCCAAAGTACTACTAAAAATCAAACAGGACAAACCAAGGATGATTTTGATTGGTCCAGACTGGCCGCGCCAACACTGGTACCCCCCTTCTGGGCAGTGTGTCATGGTTACCTCCATGGCACCTGCCTCAGATTCCTTCCCTGCTGTCTCAGCAGGAGAACCAGATTCTGCACCCTCAGCTTCTAACACTGAACCTTGCAGCCTGGCTAATACGTAATCTCTCCTTTACCATCCCTCAGCAAACCTGTGATGGATATCATTTTAGAGGCAAGGAGGCCTAGTACTAGAAAATCTTATGCTGAAAAATGGAAAGATTCTGTGCCTGTAAACAATCTCAAGGGATGAGCACAGCAGCACCCAATTTACCTCAGATTTTACAATACTTAACTGAGATGCTTCGCAAGGGCCTGTCTTTTTCCTCCCATTAAAATCCATGCCTCAGCCATTTCAGCTCATTATAACACAGAACCTCCCCTCTTCTCTCATCCACTGCTCAAGCAGTTCCTCAAAGGGTCCAAAAATTTGAGACCACCCAGGACAGCTCCAACCCCAGCCTGGGACCTTAACTTTGTCTTGGAGAAACTCACTCTACCTCCTTTCGAGCCAGCTGCTACTGCAGACTTAAAATTTCTTTCTTGGAAAATAACTTTCCTTTTAGCAATCACTTCAGCTAGAAGGGTATCTGAATTACAGGCCCTTATGGCAGTGGAGCCTTTCATCATCTTTCACGCGGACAGGGTGTCCCTCAGAACCAATCCATCCTTCATGCCCAAAGTGGTATCCAGTGTGGCTCTTAATCAGTCCATTCATTTGTCAACCTTCTTTCCCAATCCACAGAATAAAGGGGAATGGATACTGCATTCCTTAGATGTGCACAGACAGCTTAGATTCTACTTGGACAGGACTAAACCTCAAAGGAAATCTGAACAACTGCTGGTGGCATTTGCAGCAGGGGAAGAGGGGAAGGCTATTTCAAAGCAAACCATTTCTAAATGGATAAGCCATTGCATTAATTTCTGCTATAAGCACCATGGAAAACCTATCCCCCAGGCAATCAGACCTCACTCCGCCAGTGCTGCATCTACCTCTACAGCCTTTCTCAGAGGTGTCCCTACGAACATCCTAGAAGCTGCTTCCTGGAGTTTTGTACTTACTTTCACCAAGCATTATCATTTGCCAATTTTCACTAAATCCAGAGCTGGCTTTGCCACTGTAGTCTTGCAGGGCCTTGTAGCTGGCCCTAATGCTATCCAAATTCCTCCTCCCAACCATAGCTTTGGGAATCTACCCAAATGTAATGACTGCAACAGTGAAACACAAAGAACATAGTACAGTTGTGTACACTTACCATAAATGTAGATGTTCAAGTGTATTCACTGTTGCAGTCCTGGTTACCCTCCCTCCAGCCCCCTAACCTCTTTTGGCTATACCTCTACTTTCCTTTACTATGCTTAAAAGCCTTTTTGGTGTATTTGCTTTTTTGTTGGAGGTGTATCTTTGTACTTTTATATTTAATTGCTTCCCATTAAGGGGGGCACCTGACATCTGGGGCATGAAAAACTGATGTAATGGCGTTGGCTGCATGTTTTATACCCCTGACGACCTGACGTCATGGAAGTAGGGACAGCAACTGATGCAGGACCCAAGACTTTGTTAATCAGGCCGACTGAGGGCTACCTGCAAGCAGATAACCCAAATGTAATGACTGCAACAGTGAATACGATCAAATATCTACATTTATGGTAAGTGTACACTACTGTACTTTTTATATGTAGGCTAGTATATGTATATTGTCCCTATGGAGATTGATTATTTAATTGCTTTTTCATGAGGTCATAATGATGTGTAACAAGAGATTGGATGAATGAATTTAGCAGGTCATATAAAAGCTAGAGTAAAGTGAACAGTTATACTGGTCTGATGAAATGTTTTTAAAATGTGAAAGTGCTTACTATTGGATTCTGCTCTTTTATTTTGTTTTTGTATTAAACTACGTTGTACTAAGCTGTGGTGAGCCTCTTTTGTTACTTTTTGACTAAGGTACAAAAGCCATTGTGAGTGTTTGTACTTTCTAGGTACAGTAGATTGAAATATTTCCAACTATGATCCAAGTGTATCACTGGGGACAGCTGCTCACTCTGCTCCCCTAAGCTACCCCCATTCGCTACCCACCCCCACTCCCCTTATACTTATTACCCTAAAACACACCCTTCTAACTCATTATCCTGTAACTTGCACCGATCTCATCCAACACACCCACAATTATTTTTTTCACTTTCTCCCCTCTGACTAACCATTGTTTCATTCCTTATATAACACTGTCTCCACATCACCGTATCAGTACATTTCTCTCTCTACTACACTGCAGACACCAACCCGCCCATATTTCCTCCTAGTTCCCTACTATTTCACTGTCAGTTATCAACACTCTTTTGAGCACCTTTCTCCTACTCATTACCCCCTACCTAGCCTCCTGCTCCAGTACATTCATCACATCAAACATAACACACTACCCCTCTCCTGCACTCTGCACAATTACATTCCATACAAAACCAAATAGCCATTTTCACATCTGTTCTAACCTGTACACTAACTCTAACATATTGCTCTTCCACTATAAATGTGTCCATATCCCCAACCCTCCTTCCTATCCAGATTTCTTTCATCAATTAATATCCAAGTTCAAACTCTTTCCTTCTATACTAACAGGAATCAGACTCCAAACTGACATGCATCCTAACCCAGGACCCTCACAGTTACTCCCACCCCACCCAATAACCCCCCACCACACCTGCTAATACTACCCTCCACCTTCTTCCCCTAAAAAATTCCAAACCAGACTTACTCATTACTAATTTTAACCTCAGACATATCACTAAAAAAGCTAGTGAATTTCATGCGGCCCTAACTACTTACAGTCCTGATATAGTAATTATTACTGAGGCATAGTTAAAACCCCACATTAAAGATGAGGAAATACTTACTAGTGGTTATAATGTTATTAGACAAGATAGGCTGAACAAGCATGGTATATAAAAATTTCCTCAAAATTGAAAAATTAATCTGTACTCCCCCAGATATATCAGAAGCAGAAATTCTAACCACCAGATAGATTTGAAGTAAATCCACATAAAACTATCATCGTTATTGCCTCCTACCTACCATTGAAAGTCTCCTATCTTGGGCATCCTCTACTTTCAACCAAGAAACTATAGTGCTAGGTTATTTCAACTTGGACTGGCTATCCTGTTCATCTGACAACCCCTCCAATTTTATCAATCTATTCAGTTTCACCCAAACTATAAACTTCCTCACTAGAATCTATAAACACCCCAAGAGATCTATTGCAGACTGGATACTAACCAATAACTCTGCCCACCAGTCTGGGTGCCTCTCTGATTCTCTGAGTGATCACTCCCCTACCTTTCTTCTAAGGAAATGGATTCACTTACCCTGTAATGTCATTTCAAACACATATGCAACAAAAGAAAAATTTCCCCTACCATCTTAAATTCTCTACTTCAAAACTGCAACTAGTCACCTCTAAAGTCACTCCACCTAGACCACGCTGTACAATATTTAATGATACCTTCCTCAACATCCTTAATAACTCACTCCAGCAAGAAACATTCACTCCAAAGCCAAACCTACCTTGGATAACCAAAGATGCTAAATCTCTTATTAAACAAAGGGACAGAGCCTGGACTGCTTATGAAACCTCCAAAACCTCAGAAAACCTCACCTTTTACAAACAACTAAGAAACCAAACTAAGAAGCAAATATTATCTGATAAAACATCTTATTTTCTAGCTTGTCAGCAAAAACACATAAATAACCCACAAAAATGTTGGCAAAACCTTAACTACCTCCTCATCCCTGGCAAAACCTGTACCCCTGCACCATCTACAACAAATAGCACCGAATGTATAGCATCCCAATTTAACTCTCATTTTATAACAACTATCACCTCACTCTTAAACAAATCTAACCGGCCCCATTACAGTGCCTACTTCTACTAACTCTAAACCCAACTACTGCTCTTTTAAACCGATACAAACCTCTTGAATCAAAAAACTCCTATCAAAACTAAAACCTACCTACTAAGCAGCTGACCAACTCCCTAATGACTTCTTAAAAACTGCTGCAAGCTCCATTGCATATCACCTATCTATCCTAATCAATCATTCCATTGCAAAACAATATGTCCCCATACTATGGAAAATATCCCATATAATCCCCCTCCACAAGGGAGGCCCATCTAAAGATCTCTCTAATTATTGGCCCTTTGCCATTCTCTCACCCCTAGCCAAAAGTCTTACAGAAATGTATCCATAAGCAGCTCCTAGACCACCTCACTACAAATAACCTGTTATCTAGTTCACAGCACAGCTTCCATCCAAAATGCAGTACCTCCACAGCCCTCATAAGTTTCAGTAACTACATCAACCTCCTCAAAAACAATGGACAACTAGTGTCTACTATATTCCTTGATATGTCCAAAGCTTTTGATACGGTATCCTACCAACTACTACTCAACACTCTAGCCTCCTTCAACCTCAACTCTACAGCTCTCAACTGTTTCTTTATCTACCTTACTCATCAACAACAGGCAACTAAATGGGATAATAAACTTTTCACACTCCTCCCAGTCTCTGTTGTAGTTCCTCAGGGATCCATCCTTGGCCCTCTCGTTTTTATTATATTCACAAATAGTCTAAACACTGCCACTAACTCTGCTTCTCTCATTCATTATGCTGATGATGCTACTGTTATTTGTTCTGCTCCCACACCCCAAGAACTCCAAGATAAACTGGAAGAGTCATTTCTAGATATTGAAAATTACCTAAATGAACTTCAACTCATCCTAAACCCAAACAAAACAAAATTAATGATCTTCTCTAACAGGAAATCCAAAGCAAAACCACCTCCTCTCAACATCTACTCCACTAATGACACTATAATAGAACCAGTTAACCAAACAAAACTACTTGGTGTCACAGTACATGACAACCTAACATTCAATAAACACATATCACTCACAATTAAGAAAGTTCACATAAAACTTGGTGCTCTATATAGGGCCAAACCTTTACCTTACTCAAAATGCCAGACTAGTCACAGCCAGATCCCACCTCCTATCTACTCTTCTCAACTTTTCCCTTACCTGCACAAGTCTGATTTACATCTACTTGATTCCTGCTATAACAAAATAGCAAAATTTGCTGTTAATATACCCAACAAGACCCATCATTGCCTTGCTCTTTAAAAACTACACTGGCTTGATGTCAAAGGAAAAAAACTTCAAAGACTAATACACGTTAGGTTCAAGCAAGGCACCCTTTATTACTTGCAGCAAGGAGACAAAGCATATAGGCACAAGGTTTGTCTGATTTTCTGGTGATCAGTATGTTAATCTTGTACAGTTCTCTTCATGTCTCACAGAAAATGTTACTATTCTATTGCTGATGTAGTTGGATACAGCTTTCTGTATGTTCTACAGAAAATGTTGCTAGACTTATTGCTGACTAGTTAGATTATTTTCTAGCTTGCAAAACATTTTGAGAAAAACAACCTGGTCTTGGGCTTATTTTATCCCATTTCAACTTTTCAATTCTTCAGTTGTGCAGTTCTAATACATGTGTTACATTTTGTCTAGATTCAAGGTACATTTCTAACTTTGGTGCAAGTAATGCTGACTATGGTTTATACTTTCAAGCGTCTATTGTTTCCTTTATCAAAGCTTCTAACAGCTGCATACTTTCTCATAGCATAAACAGAAATGAATATCTCTTTAAGTTTCATGACATTAGCAGAAATGAAAATGAAATGTCTCTTGTTAAGTTTCATGACATTAGCAGAAATGAAATGCTTGCAGATTAATGCAGTGTGAACAGAATAAATGTATTAACCCTTTTAAACCTCAAATGCACTAAGCATACATATTACTATTACATATTTTTCTAACATTTCCCCTCTTTTAAATACTTTTAGTCTACTTTCAAGACAAGCATAAACAGTTTTTTTTCTTTCTTCCCCTAACCTCTTCCTGCTCAGGATTCCTGCTTATAAAGATCAACAAATGTAAAATAAATAAATAAATAAGAGAGTCATTCAGTTTAAGCTCATGAAAGCATTTTCAGTTTTTTAGCGATTCAAGTTCAGCGTCTTGATATAAGTTTTCTGAAACTGAAATGTCTATAAAAACTTTAATCAGTCCTTTCATGCAGGGGATGCAGCAGTACACACATACCACCAGTAGGATTATTCCTACACAGATGGCAATCAGAATGTTCATTGACACTACCCCATCCCCCCAAACAATTTCTGGAAAAAGTCCGTCAATGGATTTGGTCCTGGTTTGGTCATAGCCGACACCTGCTGAATCACCTCGAGATGGTTGTCTATCCCGTGTTTGTGGTCAGGAATATACGAACAGCACTCCTCCTAGATTAAAGCGCATGTACCTCCTCTCGCCACTAGGGTGAAGTCAAGATCCATGCGATTTTGAAGCACTACTGTTCTCATGGCATTCAGTTCATCAATTACCACCTCTAGGGTGGAAAAGGTTGCATTACTCATTATTTCGAGAAGCTTAGACAATTTTCTCAGTTCCCAGATTGATTTCGTTGCTCCATATGCTGGCATTACACCTGCCCACTATATAACAGTATCACTCAAGTCCATGTGTGTCAGTCCATTGCCCACAGCATGATGGTTTTTCCAGCATGCATTGATTTGCCCCACTGGGTTGACAGGTTTCTTGACCTCTCGAACATTTCGAATTCTCCCTTGAAGTAAAACTGCTGTGTGTTGTATGGCCGGAACCAGGTAGCCATTTATATGCTTTTCTACCACATACAAAGTAACAGTCTTCTACTTTAGTAGTAACTTTACTATGTCCTAGCTCTGCATGAAACATTTTTTGTCAATTATAGACAGTTGCTTATAAAGATTAGCATTATGTTTTACTACTTCAGTTGTCCTATGCATCAGTTCAAAGAATGTATCATAGCTCGTGTTGCAATAGGATCTGGTGTTATCAGGTTTAGTGTAGCATCTATAGGGAATAGTCACATTGCAATTTCTCCAACCCACTTGAACTGTATCATTTTTGTAAAAACACACAGTTCCCTTCTGTCGGACAGATAAGTGCAATGCTACTTTATCTTGTGATGTGACATCTAATGTATCATGAATTAGGTTTTTCCAGGTCTTATGGGCACCTAGGGGAACTGAAGTTAACAGTAACCCCCATATGATGTTGGTAAAGCTGTGCAAATCCAGCAATTTGAAACATTGAAAGTTTCAGTGTACACATATTTCATTGCCTGGTAAATGTTAGAGTTCGGGTGCCACTCACACTTGTTTAGTTCAGTTTGTGTGGCTGGGAAAAGGAATGGCCACAACAAAAAGATTATTGTCACTAGTATAGTCAACAGGATGGTTATGCAATACTTTTGTGGAAACAGTTGTTCTGCATTTCTGTTTTCTTCGATTCTTCCAAGTAGGTGTATTTGGATCTTTCTGGATTCCGTCAGTTTCACTTTGTGTTCTTACTCTCTGCCCTAATAGGACCTTCAGCATCGATGGTTTCTTCACTGGGGTTGAGACAGATCAATCCTATTGATTTGACCCCCCTTTGTAGCCAGACTTTGTGCTGAGGGCCCTGATGGAGAGGTAAGATTTTTGTCCAACTCAAAGTTCTTAACCAGCTTGCAGTGCATCAGGTGTATCCACGAAGCTCGTTCTGCTATCTTGACTGCAGTGGGTGTCAAAAGAAGCACCTGGTAGGGACCTTCCCACCTCGGTGATGACCAATTCTTCCTCTTGATGTTCTTGATCCACACCCAATCTCTGGGTGATACTGCCACTTCTGATGTCTCGGTCTGTTTTCTATCTGAAATAGAATTTAACTGCAACAGATATTTAGAACTCAACAACTTTTTCATATATTCAGCTAGTGTGAAATCAGCTTCCTGCTCTGATGACATGAGAAGTTTCCACTGGGGTGTGTAATAAGCTCTTCCAAATAATTTTTCAAAAGGAGTCAATCCTTTTGCTTGTAGGGACAGTTCTCATGCTCAACAGTGCCAGGGGCAAACAGTATAACCAGTTTTTCCCTGTCTCAGCTATTAATTTTCTCAATTTGTTTTTTAGTATACCATTATGCCTTTCAACTAGCCCTGCAGATTGATTTTTTAAAGAAATACCAAAATGCTTACTCAACTGCTATATGGTTTGATTTACAAAGTGTGTACCATTGTCACTGTAGATTCTTTCCGGAATACCGAATCTGGGAATGATTTCTTTATCAAGAACTTTTGCCACTGTGGCTGCATCTGGATTTTTGGTTGGAAAGGCTTCCAGCCATCTGGAAAACATATCTACAATAACAAGACAATACTTCTTATTTTCACATTTGTTCAATTCTATGAAATCCATAGAGATAGTGTGAAACGGATATGGTGGTGTAGGGAAACTCCCTTGCATGGGCTTTATCGCCCCTTGTGCATGATGTTTGTTACAAATCTGCCACATCAAACGAAATTTTTTTAGAGTAGTTTGTAAATCCATACGCTGTGAACACCTGGTTCACCAGCTGTACCATCCCCCCTGTTGAGACATGGCACTGCCCATGGCTCAACAAAGTTGCATTTCGGAACAAATTAGAGGGTAGTATAGGTTTTCCCTCTCTAGAGATGTACAGCCCCTTTTCGAGGATTGCTCCTCGTTTTATCCATCGTTGTTTTTCAGCTTGCGTAGTAAGTGTCTGCATTGTTTTTCACATTTCTAAATCTAAAATCTCAGAGAGTTGTAATTCCTTATTTAAAAGAAATACTTCTGTGGCTGCTTGTTTTGCAGCTGTATCAGCTCTCGTATTACCTTTTGAAATTCTATCTTGTTGCTTGGTGTGAGCTGTGCATTTACAAATGACTATTTTCTGAGGTAACTGAGTAGATTCTAAAAGATCTAAAATAAACTGTGCATGATTTATAGGTTTGCCAGTAGATGTTATCATTCCCCGTTTTTTCCACTGTTGCGCAAAAACATGTACAGTAGAAAAAGCGCACTGGCTATCAGTAAAGATGTTTACACATTTACCCTTTGCTAAAGTACATGCCCGTGTCAGGGCAATCAATTCTGCTGCCTGTGCAGATAAGTTGTGTGATAAAGGTTTTGCTTCTATAATCCCAGTATCAGAAACTACTGCATATCCTACTAGGTTCTGTCCTGCAAGACCCCTTCTGCATGAGCCATCCACGACGACATCCGTGAGATCTTTTCTAGGTAGTGTCTTTTGCTCAATTACCTGCAGGCAGCAGTGCGGTGTGCCGTCTGCAGGGGTCTGGAGCAGAGTAGAAGGGTTTAAAGTCATGCATCGTGCAATTGTCATGTGAGGTTGGCTCAACAATATAGTCATACAGGAAAGATGCCTAGCATGGGAAAGATATGCTACCTTCTCTTGTAGTAAAATAATTGCGACTGCATGAGGTACTCTCAAAGTGAGAGGGTGGAACAATACTACTGAGTCTGAAGCCTGTACTGCCATTGCAGCTGCAACTACTGCTTGTACACAGTGAGGTAAGGACCGTGCCACTGGGTCTAGTTGTGATCAATAGTAAGCAATGGGGCGTTGCTTATCCCCTTGCTGTTGTGTTAATACTGATGTCATGTAACCCTGCTTACAATCTACAGTTTGGAAAAAACGTTTATGGTAGTTTGGCAATCCCAGAACTAATGAGGATGCTATCAACTGCTTTAGTTTACAGAAGGCAGATTCTGCCTCTGGTGTCCATTGCAACAAATCCTGTGCTGCCATAGGCTTTTTATATATAAGGTCAGTCAGAGGTGCAGATTCCAAGGCATAGTTTGGAATCCAACTCCAGCAAAAATTAGTTGTACCCAGGAAGGACATCATTTCCTTCTTGGTAGTGGGTTTTGTTGCTTGCAAAATTGCTATTTTTCTGTCCTCATCTAATGTTCTACCTTCCTTGGATATTACATATCCCAGGTATTTGACTTGTTTTTTCCAAAGCTGCAGTTTACTTTTATTTACCTTATGTCCTTCAGCAGCTAAAAATCGTAGAAGTGCTATGGTATCCTCTCTACAATCCTGCTGGGTGGGGGCTGCCAGCAAGATGTCATGAACATAAAGTAAAATCTGACTGCCTCTTGGTGGGGTGAATCCCACCAAGTTGCTTGCCATTTCTTGTGAGAATATTGTTGGACTTTCACAATATCCCTGTGGTAGTCGTGTATATGTATACCTTTTCCCCTGAAATGTAAATGCAAACCAATACTGGCTGTCAGGGCGTATCGATTTTGAAAAGAACGCATTGCTGATGTCTACCACAGAAAAGTACTTTTGTTGAGGTTTTAAATCATTCAACAAGGTGTGTGGGTCTGGCACCGTGGGTGCCCTTGATATTACCACATCATTTACAGCTTGTAAATCCTGGACCATACACCATTCTCCGTTGACTTTTTTAACTGGAAATAATGGTGTGTTACATGGTGAATCAAGAGATTCTACCAGTATTCCCCCTTTAAGTAAGGCTGCTATAATAGGCTTTATCCCTGCCTCTGCATCTCTTCTTAAGGGATACTGTCTTTTTTGTGGTCTGAATGCTGATTTTGGCGTGATAGTAACTGGTCCCGCCCTGTTGACCAGAGAGTTTCTGGTACATTCTGTAAGGCATTCTCTTCCTCCTTTAATAGGAGTGTCAATCAGCTGTCCTCGCTAGACTGCAAGTGCACAGCTGGGTTGGTCTGAGTTATCCAATTCAATTTTTGTACTTGTATTCCTTGTTCTGACAGTTCTAGTTCTGTCTGTTTCTCCCATCTCGTGACTTTTTCTCCTAGGTCTGCCCATTCTATATTTCTGTTTTTGGTTAAGCTAATGTGTGGTAATCTATTAGATTTGCAAAGTGCAAAGAACTCCTGGGGGCAATGAACAACTGGCTACACTGTTCCCTTCTGTGTACCAGTACAGGTTACATAATATTAATCTGTTTGCATGATTCTCAAATAATTTTTGCTCATATTCCTTATCAGGTCCTGGTTTGTTACAATAATACAGGGAACAGTGCAACAGGCATTGCTTATCAATGTCAAGGGAGGGGAACTTGATGATGGCTACATTCATTAACTCCTCGGTCACAGTCCCTGGACCAGTCGTAACCAAGTCCTGGCTGTACCAATAAAACATTTCACCCTCCGATTGTACTGCGAAGGTATAAATTTGTCGCTGTGCTTCCATACCCTGCATGGTTAGGACTACTGCTATACCAAATATCTGCATAAGGTCTCTGCCCAAGAGGTTTACTGGGCATTTTGCAGAAACTACAATTTTGCTTCTTTGTGTCAATCCTGAAACAGGATCAGTTATTGCAATGTTATGGGAGAGAGGCTCCCGATACAGCTGTCCATTAGCTGCTTTGACCAGTATATAATCAGGTGACTCTGTGTTTTCTGGCAGTTTGGAGGGATGTATCAGGGTTCGCGATGCCCCTGAGTCGCACAAGAATTTGACTTCCCTCCCTTCTACCAAGAGTGTAACTTCTGGTTTTATGTCTGCTAAATGGAGCTCCAAGCTCAATAAAGCTAGGTCTAATATCTCATTTTCTTCATTGTCACTAACTTCCTGCACTTCCTCTACTCCTTCTATCGCATTCTCATTTGTCGTTGATCAGATTGTTTGTTTCCCTGTGCATTTTTCTTGCCCTTTTTCCCGGACTGTACTACATAAACTTCTGCTCCATCTTCTACAGAAAATACTTGAGCTTTCTTTTTGCTATTAAAATGCCTTTCGGCATGCCTAGCATATTCAAGCAATGACTGTAACCTGCTTGTATGATGATCTACCATGTGCTTAGTAATAAAGCTGCTTATAGGTGCAATACTGCCCTTTAAAAATGAATTCTTTAACTGCTGTTCATATGGGGAATCTTGTGTTTGATCTTAAGGAACCTGCATTCCACAGTGATTATTAAAACACTCTAACAATCTGGCATAATACCGGTCAATAGTTTCACCTTCTTGTTGGATGCATTGATTAATGCAAGTCCAGTCTGCCCTAGGTTTCCATTTTTCAGAGATGTGGTCTGTCAGACCTTTTACTCTGGTGTCTAATTCTGCGCTGCTGTGTAGGAGGGGTCTTTGTGCAGCGTCCCGGGGACTCCAGTTCCCACTAATCATGTACCAATCTGGCCCTACAATCTGTCTAACTACCTTTTCTATTTCTTCTCCATTTAGATTATAACTCAGCCTCATTCCTTGTAAATCTTCTGAGAATTTTCTAAAATTAACCTTTGGATGGGGAATTCCCTCAGTGACTTCCTGGATGTCTTCCGGAGTCCAAGGTCTATACACTAAAATAGTTGGGTCCTGATTGTCTTGACTTGCCTGAGGATTGGGTACTTATATAAGTGGGCATATTTCTTCTTCTTCACTTATAGATTGTGAATTCTTAACCATCTGCCAAAACTCGATGCCTTCATCTGAGTTACCTGCCTTTGTTCGGAACCTGGTCCTGATGGGATCTCTAACTTTAATTAGTTTTAGTTTCATAACATCTCTATCCACAGGATATAGTGGAGGTGGACTAACTTGTTCACTTGCTTCATATTCTGGTAAGGGAGGCAGAGGTGCTGATGCTATTACTAAGTTATTGTCCTCCTTATCTAAAAACATTGTTTTTAAATCTTTGCTTTTTTGTTCCCTACGGTTTACTTCCTCAAGCCACCTGTGTGCCTGAGGAATTCCTAATCGACATTGCTTTTTTACCCGACCTTTGGAATCGGTTTTGAGCTGTTGATAATTTTGATAAGCGAGGATTTTTCTAAGTTTCCGTCAAATTCGTATTTCTTAACCCATTTTGAATAATATCTAACATTGTTGGTGCGCTGCGACTGCATGTATTTTGCATCTTCTGTTAACGGCGGATTTTGGGGTCTTTTTGTGCAATTATTACCCATTTTGTTTCACTCTTTGATCGTTACGTAACTTCTCTTAATTTTTAATGTGGTACCACGGATTTTGTTATAGTCTCTTCAGAATGACTGCCTACGTATTCTGTTCCTCCTGATCTATGACAAGACAGTAATCTTTTTTGTCCCTGACTTGCAAGAAAAATACAGTCTGACAAAAGCAATACACATCTAGTCCCTGATCTAAACAGAAAAAAGTAGATTCACCTTACCTGAGCCTACGTGATTGATCACCGATTCGTGGAGACCCATCCTTTAGTCACAAATCAGAAAGTGGGCTGGCCTCTTTTGAACGACAATTCAGTCAGAGGACTTTTCATATAAGAAGAACCAATTTGGTTTCCTCCTCATACGGTTTCAACCACCCGGCCGTCTGATCCGAGGTGAAGAGAGGGTTCCGGTCCGAAGGACCAATCTGTCAAAGGAAACAACTTCAAAGACCAATACACGTTAGGTTTCAAGCAAGGCACCCTTTATTACTTGCAGCAAGGAGACAAAGCATGTAGGCACAAGGTTTGTCTGATTTTCTGGTGATCAGTATGTTATTCTTATACAGTTCTCTTTATGTCTCACAGAAAATGTTACTATTCTATTGCTGACGTAGTTGGATACAGCTTTCTGTATGTTCTACAGAAAATGTTGCTAGACTTATTGCTGACTAGTTAGATTATTTTCTAGCTTGCAAAACATTTTGAGAAAAACAACCTGGCCTTGGGCTTATTTTAGCCCATTTCAACTTTTCAATTCTTCAGTTGTGCAGTTCTAATACATGTGTTACATTTTGTCTAAATTCAAGGTACATTTCTAACTTTGATGCAAGTAATGCTGACTATGGTTTATACTTTCAAGCATCTATTGTTTCCTTTATCAAAGCTTCTAACATCTGCATACTTTCTCATAGCATAAACAGAAATGAATATCTCTTTAAGTTTCATGACATTAGCAGAAATTAAATGTCTCTTGTTAAGTTTCATGACATTAGCAGAAATGAAATGCTTGCAGATTCATGCAGTGTGAACAGAATAAATGTATTAACCCTTTTAAACCTCAAATGCACTAAGCATACATATTACTATTACATATTTTTCTAAATTTGAATTTCCCAATCTGTCATTGCACAAACAGCTGACCATTGCCCACTCTGTTACCCATAAACCTGAGAACCGCCCTGCACTGTCCAACCTAGTGCAACTAAATACCAACCCCAGGACCCTTAGATCCACTGCCCATTCCATTACTCACAAACCTGAAAACTGCACTTCACTCTCCAACCTAGTGCAACTAAATACCAACCCCAGGACCCTTAGATCCACTGCCCACTCCATTACCCACAAACCTGAAAACTGCCCTGCACTCTCCAACCTAGTGCAACTAAATAACAACCCCAGGACCCATAGATCATTTGATAAACTTATACTCAAGGTAACAAAATCCCATAATTACTTTGGTGACTCTCTCTCTCTTCTCCTTCAAAGTAGCCAAATAGTGGAACCTATTACCCCAGAATGTCTTAAAAAACACAGATCGTCATGGCTTCAAAAAACTCCTAAATGAATACATTGCTTAACCATGGCTGTGGTCCTGTAATACTCCTGGCTAGTTTCTCATACCTTCGATCAAATGTTTTCTATTCTATCTTCTTGTCTTACTTTTACCAAATGAAAACACCACAATGGTTTTTAGTTATATATCTAATGATTTTCATGTTACTGTCTGTAGTAAGGCTTAGGAAATGTATTTTTTTTTCTGTTTTACAGTCCCCTTTATGTAAATTGTGATTGGCAACTGTCAAACTTTTTGTATATTGTTTGTAAATCTTTTAAAAGTTTTTGTAATCTTTTTGTACTATTATTATGGAGGTTATCTCCCAGGGTCTCTGCTGAAAATGGGCTACTTGCCCAGCCAGACTCCAGCTAGTTAATTGTAAAATAAAATAAATAAAAAGAAGACGGCCTAGAAGAGATAAAGAAGAGAGTTTTAATACCAAAGGATGCTGCCCTGTTTAAAAATGTCATTTGAAGTCATTGGAAATCGTGCTGGGACAAGAAGCTTTTGAAGAAGTTGGTGACTGTGTATAAAAGAAATACAAACAGAAACAAATTATGAGAAAGTAGAAAAATGTGATAAATTTACAGACTCCAGCATTCTGAAAGGCACGTGCATGTAGGCATTGTAAATACTACACATTTATGGCCATTCGTCCCTATGCATTTACTCAAAATCGCATGACAACCATGGGGTCCGCACAGAATGCAGACTAGTTCAACCTGCCTTGCTGATTGTGAAACATGTCAAGTATTTTATGTAGATAAAACAACAAGGAAGCTTTGGCAAACAGCGTATGTCTACTGAAAAAAAATTTATATGTATGTATGTTGTTCAGACATGCTGCTGGTTGTGCTAACTATAAAAGATTTCAATGTTTTGTCCTTGACTGTTTAAATAAATATTCATGCAGTAGATCCTGACACTTTATTTGAAGTGAAGGAATTAGTTTGGCAATTGCATTTGAAAGCAAACTATACCCTAGGACTCCATGATGCTGTAAATATTGTGTTCTAAAACAGAGAGCATCTATGTTATATTCTATTATACCATGACCCCCCCAAAACGTGCACGCTGATTGGCCAGCGTGCACATTGTAAATCGAGTTATACTAATGGAAAAAGGTCCGGTCGCCCGGACTTTTTCCATTAGTATAACTCTACTTTTAAAACACTGTCTCGCTATGTTAAATGGGTTTAACATAGCGAGACAGCTTTAAAATAAGCAACGGAGATCTCCGTTGCTTATTTTAAAGCTGTCTCTCTATGCTAAACCCATTTAACATAGAGAGACAGGTTTTAAAAAAAAGCAACGGAGAAAGCAAGATCTCCGTTGCTTTTTTTACTGTTTCGCTATGTTAAATGGGTTTAACATAGCGAGACAGTTTTAAAATAAGCAACGGACATCTCCGTTGCTTATTTTAAAACTGTCTCGCTATGTTAAACCCATTTAACATAGCAAAACAGTAAAAAAAAAAGCAATGGAGATCTTGCTTTCTCCGTTGCTTTTGCCCACAGCTCTGATGTACTGCTGCGGATGCCAGACATCTGCGGAAGGGCAGTAAACAGGCATTATACTATGCCATTATTTAAGAAAAGTAATAGTTTCTTTTCTTAAATAATGTCATGGTATAATAGCAATAACCCACTTCTGGGTGTGGGTAATGCTGTATTTACCCACGGTTGGCTTTGTTTGGTCCCGAGGGTGAAACCACGCCAACCGTGGGTAAATCCAGCATTACCCACACCCAGGCGTGGGTTATTGCTATACTAACAAATGTTTTGATAGGTTGAGTTTGTGCATGTGAACTGCATTACAGTATATTTAAATGAGTCATTTAATACACTGTTTAGTGTGCATGGTGACTACATGCAGTAGAAGTGAAACATCTATATTCAAGGACAGGATGCCTGAGCAGAAAAGCTCCAAAGTATTGCAAAACATTATACGAATAATAATCTTACTGTCTTTAAAAATAAAACAGAAATACAGTTTACATAATTATACCAAATTTGAGAGTATATGAAAACATTGGTTAAGAATTGTATGACAATAGTTTAATAGAGAACGTTTATAGTCTATTTATAGAGAAATTAAATCAGAAAACATATGAAATGTGAAACCCAAATGCATATTATTATTTAGTGACTTCAGTCTGCGATGATTTTCCAGAAAACTTATGAGCGCATACTAACATATAAGGGAACTCGGGACATTCTGTGAAATCTGGACAGTTGAGAGCTGTGGCCTGGTAAAATGTTTGATTTTCTAGAAAATCACTGAAGATTACAGTCATTCAATAATGTAATTCATGAGAGTATCAGACCTACTGTTCAGAAAATGCAATTTGATACATAACCTTTTGTCCTATTAACATATATGAATTACTGTCATGTAATCATGATCCCTGATTTGGGACCTTTACCCCCCATTATTTTTGGCTTTGTCCAGAATTCTTAAGCAACTTAGTTGAGAGGTATGGGGAGACCATGCCTTGAGTGATTGTACATATCAAGCTTTATGATTCGAAGCAGATTGTCCACACTACTGTTAAACCCTAACCTTAGGAATGTAGCCAGAATATTCCATTTTTTTATTCACAGTATTAAACTTGTGCTCCAGTCTACATTTCACAATTTGAAAATATATAAATGTAAATCTCCTCATAGTTTGCCTTTAGACGCTGATATGTGTCATTTTTAATGTCTGACCACTTTAGTGTATTTTTATTAAATGTATACATCATGCATTAGTTTACAGAGAGTCATACACACAGTCTGGGAAGAGCAAATGCAGTTATGTTCAGGTATGTGTTCTTGTCATTTGTTTAGACAGCTGTGGAATGACTGCAAAAAGCCATCAGGATTCTGATAACTGTTCACAAATAATGTGGTCATTTGAGAACAGAAGTGTACGTAGCTGCAGTCTTTCTGTGTAGGTTTCACAAACTGATACCACTGAAAGGTAATGGAATGGTCATTGTGCTGAACCCATTCAGAATGCTGTCTGTCTGTAGGTATATGTTATCACTGAAGGTGTAGCATGTAGATGTGGAATATTGTGCGGGTGTACTATACAGGGCTAATCTTTAGCAGCCCTCAGCATGTTTTAGGTGTGTAATAAAGTGCAGGTTTTGTTCATGTACACTTTTGTTTTGCCTGTAATCTCTGATGGTGTGCTGCCTGGTAGCATGTCCACAGTTATTCACTGCTAGTGTGCTCTTCACTTGTGTGTGCTATAGTGCCACCATAGACTTATTACTCACAAGTTAGGGGATGGAGCACTCCTTCCACATAAAAGCATACTAGTGTCATAAAATGTGGCTTATTTCACTGTGTCAGTAATGCAGTGGGCTGGTAGTGGTGCACCACTAAAGATGAAATGACACCTGTTAATATGCGGTAGTCTGAATGTTGCTCTCCAAGATTTGTCAGCATACATTTCAACTGTCCAGAATTTTGCAGAATATCTTGATTTTTACCTCATATTTTGGTCTGCTCCTCATAAAATGTTGTGATCTTATATGGGATCACTGAGAATAGAAGTCAATAAATAATGACATGCTTTTGAGTTTCAGACATATCCTTCAAAAATGCATGTTAACACAAACCCTGTTATTCTAGCAACTTTCTAATTTTATAGGAGTAATATTTTAAATATGTGTCTATTTTGGGCCTTTGATCTTAGGCTTTGTCCATATTTCTTGTGTTAAGAGGCTGAGAGGTATGGTTGTTAGTAAACTATTCTTACAGCGGCAGGAACTTTCAACAACTTTACACTTAACTAATGTGTACTACAAGCCTTCAAACCTTCCATTAAAAGTTCGCAAGTACTAGCCTTTGTTATTTTATGAAAAAAGGGAAACCAATAATAGACCAAACGTCTGATTATAATGTTGTTGTTTGTCTTTCGGCTTTTCCCGGTTAGGGGTCGCCACAGCGGAACTCTGGTCCGCTAATGATTGGCATTTGTTTTTTATGGTGTCCAGTTGCCATCCCGACGCCCAACTTTCAATGAAGGCACGCCCATTCAACGCATGTCTTTCAAACACCCACTCCACCGCGGGGAGGACATGCAGTCTCCACACAGAAGGCACTCCCAACCCAAGCCGAGAATCAAACGGGAGAACCTCTTGCTGTGAGGCAACGGCTAATAAGTAAAAATCTTTGTATACGTATTGTTGGGTGAGACAATAGCATGAAAAATGGTCATTGGGATCAGCACTCTACCCAACCATCAAATGTATAACTATAGATTAGCACTCCTCGTAGTGCTAATTTTGAAATATTAGCAAGTGTAACAGGAGCAGATGTGAAGATTGTAGGTCAGACATAGCCAGCAGTGTCTGTGTCTCTGTATGTGTGTGCACATTAGGTTTAGAGTAAGGGTAGTAAGGGCCAGGGAAGGGGATAGATATAGTTTCTGTGTGTTTTTAAGTGGACAAAGGCAGTGGTGCCACTTGTTGCAGACTAGAAAGCAATTTGACGTTCTAATCAGAGGGCAATAGGCAGATGAAGTCATATTAGAGGAGGTGAGCAATCCATGTCATGTTATTGCACCAAATTATTTTTTGTATAGTATGAGGCGTGGCTGTCATGTCTGCATGGAATTTGGGCTGGTAAGGTTATTACTGTTCTAAAGTTATTTCCTGGTGAAATGAATCGATTTTGTGACTCAGCAGAGAGCAGGCAACTGCGTGTTATATTTGTTATTTGATTATGACTGCCTAAAAACACCTCATTTGCCAAATGCTCCTGTTCGGTCATCAGATACTATTTTTTTTGTTGCACTAAATGCATTTTAAGATAAACAGCGATTCCTTGTAAATAAGTAAAGGCTGTTACCACGAAAGAATAGTTATTGTTGATGCTAATTTCTAAAACTGCTAATCTGCAATTGAAGATCTGTAATATATGCTGGAGACAAAACATTATCTGCTGAAAACCAATAACAAAATTTTAGTAAAATTTTCAGCTCTCTTGTGTCTATCAGCACTCATCCACCTGCTTCTTAACCAATTTACACAATGTATATTTTTCCTGTCATAATTAATCCTTCAACAAACCACTGCTGGGTTGCTATGAAGTATATTTGTCCTCTTCAGACAGGCTGCACATGTTTCTCTCTGAGATTTATCATACTGTTGGGTGCCGAACAGTGCCACCGTCCAGTGGAGTCTCACTTCCGTTTCACTCCAAACTCACACTATTGTGCCTAAAGAAGTTTCACTTAAACTCTTTACTGACTGAAGTTGAATGCACATATTTTAGTTAAAGACATCTTGAGCATTCCTTTCCTGTGTTTTTGCTTTGTTCCATATTGTTTCCCAATATAAAATTATTACTAGGCTTCACTTTTCCAAGATACAAAACTCCACTTTTATTATTGTTGATATTAAAACTGAAAACCAAGAGACAGCTGATGTGGGATACCAATTAAACGTATCATTTTCAGATATTATAAACTCTCAGTTTTAATATTATCCACATATATGAAAAGCCAGTATTCTGTACATAAAGGAAGATTTGAAAGTGTCCATATTAATATACTTAGATTGTTTGGTTCCGACGTGGATATAGAAATAATGATTGCACTTTTTATACATCAGTAAATGGATATAGTTTTTTAGTCAGTAGTTAACCTGATTCTAACAATGGTATTTATTGATATATATATTTTTGGGGATATACATATTCCTTTAAGGGATGTCTCTATTTTAACTTTAATTAATTCACTTTTTTAATTGATTAATTTGTTAACTAATAGGGACTTGGATGATATAAAGCTTCACTGGTTAATGTGTCTATTAATCTAATGAAGTCCTGATGTATGTGGGATGAAAGCACTAAAGTTTGATTTCTACTGTAAATTATTTTCATTACTTTTTGGATTTTTATCTTTATTTTTGCAACTGGTGGTCTTTTGTTGGAAATGACACAGTGTGTGAGAGAACCAGTGTGGTTATTGGTAACTTGGTTGTCTGGTTTAAGCAAGGTTGGGCCCAATACTGATCCCTGGAGAGCATGTGATTTTAAAATGATGAACTAGAAAGCTGTCCTTGTCCCAATCCACAGTTTTGAACCCATTTAGTAATGAAAAAATTTGTATGTGATTTGACAGAGCTTTTAATTATTATCCGATGTAGGATGCTATTGAATCTTTAACCAAGTCAGTAAAGACAGCACACATGCACACACACGCATATACACATGCACGCACCAACACATACATGAGCGCACACATGTGCACACGCACGCCTGTGTGTAAACATGCATATACATGTGCACACACACATGCATGCACACGCACACACATCCAGAGGCATCGCTGGCTCATCTCGCATGCAGTGCCATTCCAGGATTTTTTGTCTGTCAACTAGATGTGGAGAAAAAAAAGTTCCCTCGTCTGATCTCATTTTCCTTACCTCTTTCCTTGGAGTTCTCAGAGTCTTTGTCCGAGTTAACTCTGTTGAGGAGCAAAAAAAAAAAAAAAGTATTTTATGCTTAAAAACTGTTGGCTACAAGTTATACCACACAAGAAGTGCTGAAGAAAGTGCTCCTCAAGTCCTGATAGTTAAAGCTGTATTTTATTTCTGTACCACTAGGAAATAATTACCCCTACTGTACCTCATACTGATCAGCATCTTCTAGTTTCACTCCTAAACCTCCCACTTGAGTAACTGCCCCCTTTACCCCCTTCACCCCATCTTAGCGATGCTTGTACTGATGTACTCTCATCAAGTGTGTTACTTACTGGTTCCAGAATTTAACTAACCTGATGAAAGTTGTGCTGCCTTTTGGGAATCCTTGTTGGTTTCCTATCTATTATTTTTCTATTTCTGAAAGACATCTTTTAAGTTTTACCCAGCAGTGTCATCAGACGTATTGGCATATAATTTAACATTGTGTCATGTCGTCCATCATTGTGTATTGAGACAACATGTACTAACTTCCAAGTTTGAAACACTATTCCTGTCTGATTCAGTAATGTGCCAATAATGGGAAAATATTCCCAAAGCTTATAATAATGTTTCTTCAAGGGATAATTCAAAAATTTCTTCTGAAATAACTGAATAAGATTATGTTGTCAAGTAATACATCACTTATAGTTGGCACATTCACTGACGACATAGGTTCAGGACAGCATGTGTAAACATATTTGCAGTTTCTCTGTTTTCCGTTAATCATGTTATTTTTAAGTAGAGGGCCAACAAGTCCAGTCTGGTCTTTTACTGTGTTCATATAATCATAAGTCTCTTTACTATTCAAATTAAAGGCTAATTTTATTTCATAAATAGTCTTGGCTTTCATCATTTAAGTTTTAATTTTTTTCACATGCCGTGTCAGACATTGTAAACAGTGTACTGTCTTCTTGTTTTTCTTGAGTAAGTTACAATGAATAAGAGTTTTGCTACTGTGGATTAACCTGACCTTTATTTACTTGGTTTAGTGACTTACACCCTGGAAGATTTTGTCATGAGATGATTAAAGTTATAAGAAACAGGATTTCCAATATGTCATTCCATTTGCTGGTGGCAGTTTTGTTTAATTAGCTCTATATCTGCTGTTGAAAACTTGTTCTCACAAGTTTAAGTGTAAAATTATCTCTCAAGAATTATTTGCAAATGCAGTGGAGTCTCAGTTTTCTAATGGTGTCAGTAGTTTAATATCTGATGTTATCTTTACTATATTTATGAATAACAAATTTAAACTGTTATTCCTAGATGGGAAAGTGACCATCTTGGTTTTCTTGTAAACCTATTGATTCAGAACCCAAATGAATTAATTCTATGCACTGTAGTTGTTACATGTGTTATTATAAACACATTCAGCAATCTTTCATCTGTTTGTATATTTTGTATAGTTTATATAGGTGTAACCATTGATCAGTGTATACTTACTACGTGTTTCATGATGAGCTCATTCTGTGTTGTCCTATCAGCTTGTACTAGTTTAGTCAGATGACTGGCAAGCCTAACTTAAAGTATTTTACAAGAGAGTATTGATCATGGATACAGAATACATAACAAACTCTTGTTCTGACTGCCAGACTGTCACTTGTGTCTGTGCGATTTGATAGTTGATATGAAATGGTACATGTCCGAGTTGTAGTACTGATGGTGAGATTTGATGGTATGTGTAAAGGTCATAGTCATGGTAACAAAAGGTTACAGGACAAGCCCCACCTACCCAGTGTACAGACAAATGCAAACAGTATGCTGAGTCATGCCACATTAGATGGTGGGGAAGGAACTCCTTGTGAGCTCCTCAAAAGGTTAAAGTCACAAAGGGTGACGGGGTGATCAGTAAGCCCAGTGAGCAAGAACAGGGGTATCTTATGAAAGTACTGCTGAAATGGGCAAAATGTTATCTCTGCTACATTGTAAAACCTATTTTATTATTTATTTTATCTATACGTTTCTGAACCAGGTAAGGACACTAGTTAACAGAACCTTTTCAGGCATGACCTAGGCCAGCTGACAAAGAAAAATTACTTCATTGTACAATGAAAGTAAGTAGTAAAATAGCCAAGAAAATGCAATTTACATTGTTAATGTAAAATGACTCCACAGTAGGGCAGACTGTGCATGTGTTAGAGTAACACAAAACAAGATGATGCAACATATCTGCAAGAAATGGATCAAGGAGGGATGGAATAGGTTTGAGTTACATTATTAGCTTAGCTGAATGGCAGTGATCTAAAAAATGCTTTTGAAACATACAGCTGTAGAAAGGGTGGGAGATCCATGTGCTAGTAAGTGTGAGACATGTGAAGGGGGCATTTCTTTCAGCTGTTCCTGTTAGGGGTCACCACAGTGGGTCATCTGTTTCCATTTCTTCCTGTCCCCTCTGCATTTTGCTCTGTCACACCAACTACCTGCATGCCCTGTCCTACCACATCCATAGGTTCATAGATAAGTACTAGGCTATCGCTCCTAGGGCCTATACAAGCATAGCCATAACAATTCCCTGGCTATTGCTTTCCACAATTATTTACTTTCCTGGACTCCTGTCTAACAGGGCTACTGATGTGATCCCCGGATGAATTTTCTATCTCCCATCCAATCGTCAAGGTTCCTCTTGAAGAAGGCTATTGAGGCACTCTGCCTAACATGTATGGGCAGCCTATTCCAGAGTATGGGGAGTCTCTGGGTCAGGAACCTATCCCTCCAGCATGTTCTATTCACCGTGATGACAACGTTAAGATCCCTGGAGTGTGTGGCTTGGAAGGACTGGAATTTCTTTAAGTGTAGCATGTCCAGCGACTCTGGGTTTGACATGGCCTTGTATGTTAGGCAGAGATTGCCTCTGAGTAGGCAATATGTGACAAGAGTATAGGTGGAGTTTCTTTAGACGGTCAGCATAACTCATCTGCTTTAGGCCTATGATTCATTTTGTGAGATTTTTCTGCGGCCTTTCTAGTTGCAGATGTCTTGTGAGGTACATACCAAATGGGGCATTGCATTCTATAATGGGTCTAATGAGGGATGAGTACAGTGGGACAATGACCTCCTTTTTTCTGGATGAAAAGCCTTTAGTGATGAGGTGTGCCACATAGAAGGATTTTCTAACTGTTGTGGCTATGTGGTTATCCAAGGTGAGACCACTGTCCACCTGAGTCCCTAGGTCTCATCACACTTTCGGTGTTTAGTGTACTGCCACCTATGTGGTAATTCATGGGTGCGTGTTTTTTCCCAAAGGGGGTAGCTATAACATTTCTTGGTATTGAGCTTGAGCCCATGGTTCTGGCACCAGGCATCTGTTTCTGTAAGGCCCTTTTGTAGAGTATCCACATCATTTGGTGATTCAATAATGGCTCCCAGTTTGCAGTCATCTGCGAACTTTGTTAGCCAGAGTCCCTTAGTGTTGGCCTGTACTTCAGAGAAGTAGATGCCAAACAAGCACGGTCCCAGGACTGAACCCTGAGGTACTCCACTTGTCATTTGTCTGGTGCTGGAGATGGTATCATTGACAAAAAACCTTATCTTAGGCCTTCCTCCTCTTAACTGGCAGCTCCATCCTTAGCAAATATTTCCCAATATACGCAGCATCCCTCCTAAGCACATTTCCAAACCAACTCAATCTCACCCCTCTGGCTTTGTCTCCAAACCGTCCAACCTGAGCAGACCCTCTAATATTACTGATTTCTAATCCTGTCCATCCTCATCACAGCCAGTGCAAATCTTATCTTTAATTCTGTCACCACCAGTTCTGACTCCTGCATTTTTGTCAATGCAACCATCTCCAGCTCATAAAGCATAGCTGGTCTCATTACCCTCTTGTAGGCCTTCCCTTTCACTCTTACTGGTACCCATCTGTCACAAATCACTCCTGAAACTCTTCTCCACCTACTCTACTCTGCCTGTACTCTCTTCTTCACCTCTCTTCCATACTCACCGTTACTCTGAACTGTTGATTGCCAGTATTTAAATTCATCCACCTTCGCCAACTGTACTCCCTGCATCCTCACCATTCCTCTATCCTCCCTCTCATTAACACACACATATTCTGTCTTAGTCCTGCTGACCTTCATTCCTCTCCTCTCTACAGCATATCTCCACCTCTCCAGGGTCTCCTTAACCTTTTTTTCTAATGCTTTTTACTCCTTGAAGGCTTTTGTGTTGAGCTGAGACATTAGAGAACAGTTTCCCAAGCTTTTAATAAATGTTAGTGGATTCACTGGCTGGTCATTTTTCTTCCTTTGTCATGTTGGTGTTTTTATTATTCTCCCCAGCCTGTTCCCTATTGTCACTACAGATCACAATGTCATCAGCAAGCATCATAGTCCATGGGAACTCTTGTCTGATCTCGTCTGTCAACCTGTCCATCTACATTACAAATAAGAAAGGGCTCAGAGCTAATCCTTGATGTAATACCACCTCCACCTTAAATGCATCTGTCACTCCTACTACAGACCTCACCGCTGTCACACTACCCTCATACATATCCTGTACCACTCTTACATATGTCTCTGCCACTCCTGACTTCCTCATACAATACCATAACTCCTCTCTACGCACCCTGTCATACGGTTTCTCTAAGTCCTCAAAGACACAATGCAACTCCTTCTGACCCTCTCTATATTTCTCCATCAACATCCTCCGAGTAAACATCGCATCTGTAGTGCTCTTTCCTGCACGAAACCATACTGCTCATCACTAATCATCACCTCTCTTTGTAACCTAGCTTCCACTACTCTTTCTGATAACTTCATGCTGTGACTGATCAGTTTAATCCCTCTGTAGTTACTACAGCTCTGCACATCACCCTTATTCTTAAAAATTGGTGCCAATGCACTTCTCCACTCCTCAGGTGTCTTCTCACTTTCTAAGATTTCATTAAACAGTCTGGTTAAAAGCTCCACTGCCATCTCTCCTAAACACCTTCATGCTTCCACAGGTATGTCATCTGGACCAACAGCCTTTCCGTTCTTCCTCTTCATAGCTGTCTGTACTTCCTCCTTGCTAATTTGCTACACGTCCTGAAATGAGGAGTAAAAGTTTACTCAACTAGTAAAGAGTCTGTGGTGGTCTATCTATTACAGTCAAAATATTGATATTGGAAGGAATGTAAAGTATGTTTCTTCAGTGATTTTTCTAAAATCTTTGAGGGAAGTTTTAGCCATGCCGTCATGTCGGAGTTTGTTCTAGAATTCTAGTGCTGTTTAATGGATGCTCTATTTATAGTGACCCTAATAGGTAGTGTATAATTTGGCTAATAAGGCAGTCATACCCGAGTTCCTGACAGAGTAAGTTTGAGTCCTCTGAAAAAAAAAGATTTTAAGTGGGGTGGTACCTATCATTTAATACTTTAAATCCCAGTATGTTTAGTAAGAATGGAGCTTTCAAGTTGAATGGGAGCCAATTTCTTTAAGGTTAAACGCAAGGTGAGGATTATGAAGTGCAATATCTTATTCTTTGTCCTCTGGAGGGGTGAAGTATTCAGTGGGGAATGCAGTGATATAAGTCGGAGTGAATATTCTGTCTTTGGGTTAAGAACATTAATGGCATTAGCTTTCATGGCTTCCATTGTGAGGTGGGTAGAGATTTTGTAAGCCTTTCTGAGTAGGGAGAACACTTTTGTATTTTGGTTTGAATGTGTCATGCAAATAAGAGAGAGAGAGCCATTATAAGGCCCAGGTATCTATGTTTGGTGACAAAAGGCATTGCTTGGTTGTAGGGATCTAGATTGTAGAGCAAGGGTGGGGGGTAGTTAGCAGCTTATTAGTGCCAAAAACATAACTGTGGATTTATTGGTGTTTAGCATAAGTTAGCTGGAATTTATCCAGTTCCAGAGGATACTGATGTCATTGTGCAGAACTCAGTCATTTGATTGCAGGAAGTGGGTAAAATCTTAATGACAATGCTGCATATAAAACTAAGATACAGTTGGGTAGTTATGAGAAGCAAGAGTAAGGGTGGGCCCAAGTAATGCTGACCACTGTGGGACTCCTATACTTTGTAATGAATTAAGGCTGAAAGTGGTAGAGGACACAGAAAAGATCCTGTTGTACAGCTAATTGTGAAACCAAAGGCACACTTCATCTGAAAAGCAAGATATGATAGTTGAATCCTCTTTTGAGATCTAGAAACTTGACTGTGGTAAGTTTACCATCCTTCCTATTCTCATGGATGGAATTTGTTAGTTGGAGGGTGACTGTAGATGTACTGTACTTCTGCCTGAAACGGTGTCATTTATCCATATTTCAGATGTGTTATCCTTGTTAGACTCCATAGCTGGATACTACATATTTAAATGGCACTGGAATCTTCTGAAATATAAAATATTTGGGGGTGGGGATTTGCATAATGGTTAAGATGTCTGCCTCACAGACACAAGGTGCAGAGTTTGATTCTCAGCTTTAAAGAGAAATTGGCTAGGCTTAAAATGGCCCAAATGGGCAGGTGGCCTAGTACTAACCTATGAACCTGTACCTCAGAACCTGTTATAGGTAGTGTGTATGGGTGCATCACAACAACTTCTGCAGTCAGCTATCATGCACGTTGTTTTTGATGTGGTACCTTATTTGCATGAGAGAGAGACAACACATAGGTTGCTGGAATGAGGTTCCTTTCTATTCTTTATGTGCTGTGTTTAATGATTTTTAATTTTTCTTTTTTACAGAAAAGCATTTTATGCATAAGCATGAAACTGAAATAATCCAACGTCTCTCAAATCCAGAACCTATTTTGGACCATCTGCTTTCAAAAAGTTATGTCACTCATGAGGACTATGACCGCATCCGCTCCATGACTACATACCAGGAAAAAAACAGAGAGCTATACAAGGTGTCTCGGAGCTGGACAAGTAAAGGGAAATGTGAATTCTACATGCTACTAAAACAACAAAACCCTCATCTTGTCAGATTTCTGGAAGAACAATAAACTAGACTGGTTATATAAACAGTGAACATTGCAGTGGATCAGCTACAAATGTACAAAGTGGGTCAGCACATTGTAACACTGGGGTCCTACAGAGAACCAAACTGGATGCTTATAGACCGTGTATTTAACCTTTGAACAACTTTCTGCAATTTATAATGTTTGTATTCTTTGGTCATTTGTACAGACTCTAAAAATATTTTAATAAAGTAACTCATTATAGATTTACCTTGATGATATTTTAAGCTTTGTTTTCAGAAGGCTGTGCTCTTACCATTGACTGTTTTTAGCTTGGTACTGTTTATAAAGGGCTACCTCTCCAAAATGGTTTTACATTTTCACGGTGTATTTTATTGGAATATACTGGAACACTTAACTGGATGGCCATGGTGATGCAGTGGTTATCATTGCCACCTCACAGCAAGAGGTTCTCTGGTTCAATTCTTGGCTGGGGTGCCTTCTGTGTAGAGTCTGCATGTCCTCCCTGTGATCATGTGGGTTTTCTCCAGGTGCTCTGGTTTCCTCCCACATTGCAAAGAAATGCTGAAGATGGATTGGACAGTCTAAATTGGCCCTAGGAGTGTGTGTGTGTCTTCTGTGGAAGGTTAGGCACTGGGATAGCAATATGACAACATAAAATTCTACTGCCAATCATTCTGCGGACCATTGTTCTGCTGTGGTGACCCCTAATGGGAAAAGCTAAAAGGAAAAGAAGATAATACTGGGACACTGAACTGTAACACATTCTTACTGGGACACATAACTGTAACACATTCTTACTGGGACACTGAACTGTAACACATTCTTACTAGGACATTGAACTGTAACACATTCTTACTTGGGACACTTATAACTGTAACGCATTCTTACTGGGACACTGAACTGTAACACATTCTTACTGGGATAACTGTAACACATTCTTACTGGGACACTGAACTGTAACACATTCTTACTGGGACACTGAACTGTAACACATTCTTACTGGGACACATAACTGTAACACATTCTTACTTGGGACACTTATAACTGTAACACATTCTTACTGGGACACATAACTATAACACATTCTTACTGGGACACTGAACTGTAACACATTCTTAGTGATGTTAAAGTTGAAGGTTGGACATCGGCTGCATCTTGGATGTTAATAACTGGGAATAAAATTCATTTTTGACTTATTTTTTTCTATTTTTAAATCTTTGAAAAGCAAAAGAAACCACGTTGCCACCATATGGACTCTTGTGAATAACTGCTTTCTTAATACATTATTTAAACTGGTGACATATTCTCCACCTCCTCCTCCCCCTCAACTCTTTACTTAGAAAGCCACAAAACAAAACAAAAAAGCTCTACTGCTCCTTTAGTTTGCCTCTCCAAGCCACATCTCTGTCCCTTCAGGTCTTCAAGTAAAGAGCAAAAAAAGGACTTCATTGTAACAAGTCAATTGCTACATTTGCAGAAGATGCTTTGGCACAACTTCTTACTGCCACAAATGCCAGCACAGAAAAGATGTGGGAACTGCACTTTCCAATTGTGCCTCCTAACACCTTGAACCCAGGGGGGCTATCTCCTCTAGTCCACCCTTGCAATGCTCCTGCATTTTTTTGTCATTCACAAAACTGAATGAACCTCAAAAGTGATCAAAAGTACAGTTGTTGCAGCTTAGAGTTTGCAGAAAATTTCAATATATTGCAGGAGTTGAGCAATTCTTCCTTCCCCATAGCTATTATCTTGGACTTGGTATATATTTAGTTACAAAGAGGGCAAGTGGGGCTTGCCTCATGCAAAAAACACATAAATAAGAGTGACAACATTTCAGTTGTCTCAATGAGTTTTCTTTTCATTGGTTGGACTTTGAATGGTTGTGCTCTTTCTTTTTGGATACAAAAAATTGAATAAGTGAACATTTGTCTCATACACACACAACGGGTGTGTGCGTATCTATATATGTACATAGATAGGTATATGTATTACAGATTCTATGTTCAGTTACAGAAAAGAAATATCATCAAACAGCTAAATATCGAATGAAGAACATCTAAAACATAATATACAAAACAAAGCTTTTTCAGAATTGAATGGCCATACTTGGCCAACAACCAGGAACTACCTCGATGCAGAAGGAAAGCGAATGAAGCATTTTTTTTAATTTATAAATTTGCCCTTTTTCCCCCCACTGTAGTGCAATCTTGGAATTGGTGTGTGTGTGTGAGTGTGTATATATATATATATATATATATATATATATATATATATATATAAAAAATATATAATACATACAAATATGTATATATATATATAAAAAATATATAATACATATATAAAAATATATAATACATATATAAAATATATAATACATACATATATATATAAAAAATATAATACATACATATATATAAATATATATAATAAAAAAAATATATAAAAAATATGTATATATATATATATATATATAAAATATCTATCTATATATATATATATATATATATATATATATATATATATATATATATAAAATGCTACTCAATGCTAGAAGTCTAAACCTCAAATGCACTCACTCGAGGCACTCCTTGGAGAACATCAACATCTGTGCAGTGACAGAGACCTGGTTCAAGGCTCCAGAGAGTACCCCTGCATTACCAGGCTATAATTCATACCACACCTTTTGGCCACCTAACCTGGACTGAAACACTAAAGGCAGAGGCATGTCCATATTCATTAAGGATGTCCACATCTCCCGGATAGTTGCTCAGCATAATGCATCCGAGATTATCCAAGTGCAACTAACTCTGGGCAAGACCACAATCCAAATTGTAGCTTGCTACATATCCCCCACCATGCCCCAGGATTCCCACTCCTCATTTCTTAATACACTGGAAAATATTAGGGTACAACCTAACACCCTAATAATGGGTGATTTCAACTACCCTACCATTAACTGGGAAAACTACTCATGTACCAACTCTTGTGCTGAACGTTTTCTGGAATTCATAAATTCCAATGCCATGGATCAAATTATCCACACCCCCCACTAGGGGCAGCAATATCCTAGACCTGGTTATTACCAACATGGGCAACGGTGCTCCACACCAGAGGGCAATTCCTTGGTCAGATCCAATCACAAGCTAATCACCCTAGACATCCATATCCCTCCCCTACCCCCCATTAGGGAAACCACAGTAAAACATTTCTCCAAAGCCAACTTCACGCTTAAGACAGAAGTGGCAAACTTCACAACTCCCATGGTGATGGACAATAGAGGTATGACTGCTGAATCCTACAAAAATGCACTTTATAAGCACTTACATGAGTGCATGGATCGTGCAATCCCTAACAGAACCAAGATGCTATCCTCCAAAAAAAGGAAGCCAATCTGGTGGTCCCCTGCCATAAACAAACTCTACAACAGAAGAAAGAAACTGTTGCAAAAAAGAGTAAAATCCCATGATTGGAGAAACTCCCTGGTCAGCCTCAGTAAGAAGCTGAGATCCCTCATAAAATCCTCCAAAGCTTGTTATGAAAACAAAATCGCCACTGACTCTAAAGACAATGACAAAACATTCTATAGCTATGCCAAGAATCTCAATGGCAACACTCAGATCTGCTCTGAGTTACAGCACAATGGCACTAAGTATACAGAACCAACTGATATTGCCAACATCCTGGCAGATAGGTTCAGTGCTAACTTTACCCCCCTGTCATCCCCTAAAAGGCCCATCTCTATACCAGAAGAATGCAAAGTTCCTGTAATCACGGCTGCACAGGTAAAAAAACACACTATCCAAAGCCAAGAACACAGCATCCATGGGACCTGCCGACATCCCAGGCTGTGTTCTACATGAACTACAGAATGAACTGGCACCCCACCTAAGTACTATGTTCAATCATATCCTCACCTCAGGCTATGTGCCCACTGAATGGCGCACAGCGATAGTTATCCCACTCCACAAAGGGGGAGCCACCACAGACCCCAGAAACTACTGCCCCATTAGCCTAATGAGCCTGGTCCCCCTTTTATATATACCTCACAAAGAAGGACTGCATTTTGTGAAAAAAATCTTGTTGAACCACACACATCTAAGTCAAACTACTATTATGTTACTTGGGGTGTTAATAGACACTGTTTTATGTAACAATTTTTTCTATTTTAACAAGGTTGTTTATCAACAGGTAAAAGGTGTTACTATGGGGTCTAAGATGGCCCCAGCGTATGCTAACCTTGTGCTCTCTATGTGGGAAGTGGACACTCTGATTAATCTACCAGATTTTCAGTATACGCTCCTGTATCATCGTTATATTGATGATATTTTTTTCGTGTGGACTGGTACTTTGCCTGCTTTGGACACTTTTTTACAGACTTTAAATGACAGCATTTCTTTTTTGGAGTTTGTCCGGTCTGGCATCGGGAGTACAGTCTCATCTTTGGACACTACTATTTCCCTGGACATTACTGCCAACAGAGTTACTTTAAATATCTACAGGAAGGACACATAGAAATAATTACCTTGACTTCACGAGTCAACACCCTTTTTATATGAAAATGAATGTTTTAAGGGGCCAATTCATAAGACTGTCAAGACTAGTCAGTGAGGACTCTGTTTTTGTCAGTGAAATGCTTTCTTTGAGACAACTTTTTTTACAGAAACACTACCCTCCTGACCTCATACATTCTGTTGCTATGGAAGTTAGTAGGGACAGACTCAGTAAATTCAAACCAATTATTAGGTTTGGATTTACACCTAAACAAAATGCTTGTACTGATTCACAAGAAAGGACTCTTAGTTTCCCTATTCCTATCTGCAGGGACATGAGAAACATTCGTGAAGAGATTTCCCGTAACTGGAACATTGTTACAAGTTCTCATAATCTCTCCTCAGTATTAGGTGAAGCCCCCCTTTTTTCTTACAAGCGTACTAAGACTATCAGGACTTCTTTGGAAAACAGGGACACTACATTTCTGCTTGTGGACATCAAAAACGTTACAGACCCTGCTGGCATGTTTGAATGTGGGAAGTGTGTTTGTTGTAAATATGTTTTAAAGCACACTATGTATACGTTTAAACATAACAGTTACAAAGTTACTTTTCACCACCACTATGACTGTAAATCATCTAATTTTTATGCAGCGGTCTGTGCTTCTTGTGACTCATTTTATGTTGGGAAAACTAGTAGAAAACTATCGGACAGGATTAAAGAGCATTACACAGCCATTAGAGGACAGGATCCGAGAAATGCCTTAGCAAGACATTCTGCTGCCTGTCTTAATTTTGACAAGTTTATTTTCTTTGTCATGGAACAGGTGGATATGTTTTTTGGGGACTATGTTACTTTCTTGGAATTTAGAGAACTAAAGTGGCAGCTCTTTCTGGGAGCAGACTGTACACCAGGGTTAAATGAAAATATTAATGTGCCTTAAAATGGTTTGACTGATCTTTTACTGCTGCTGACTTTTTCAGTTTCAGGTTTCACAGTTTCACTATGTGTAATTAATGCTTGCTGTTTACAGGACACACCCATTGATTTACCATTTCTTTGAGACACAGCTTACTTTCTGTTAATAGGTTACTGTTTACTTTTATGACTTTGCTTGCACTATATGACTAACCGTTCTATGCCATTACATTTCTTTCTGATGAAGTCCTTAAATAATAAAGAATGAAAGCATGCTCAACTATCTACTCTAGTATTCCTTTTTAGTCTTCATTTTTATGTTATGATTTAGCAGAGGAAGTTTTTATGTGCATATATATATATATATATATATATATATATATATATATATATATATATATATATATATATATATATATATATATATATATATATATATATATATATACATATATAAATATATATATATATATATATATACACACAAATATATATAAAAAAATATATATAAATATATATATAAATATATATCTATAATATAAATATATATACAAATATATATATATGCATATATATATATATATATATATGTGTGTGTGTGTATATATATATAAATAAGTATGTATATACATATATATATATATATATATATATATATACATACATACATATATATATATATATATATATATATATATATATATATATATATATATACATAAATTAAATAAATATTCTCTAAAGCAAATTTCACACTCCTCAAAACTGAGATGGAATCCTTCAAAGCCCCTGGGCCTGTGAAAAATACGGCCCAGACCGCAGAATCCTTTATAAACGCATTCTATGAACACCTTCAGGAATGCATGGATCATGCAATCCCAAATAAAACCAAGACCCAATCCTTCAAAGGCAGATGTTCTGTCTGGTGGACCCCAGCCATAAACAAACTATACAATAGAAGGAGGAAGCTACTACATGATAGAGCAAAATCCCAAAAAGGGAAGGCATCTCTGATCAGTATTAGCAAAAAACTACGGGCACTCATAAAATCATCTAAGGCCAGCTTCGAGAGAAAAATTGCACAGGACACTAAGGATAATCACAAGGCTTTCCTTAGTTATGTTAGGAACCTGGGTGGGAATTCCCAGATATGCTCAGAATTAGTCCAAAATGACAAAAAATACACCGAACCCACAGACATTGCAAACATCCTAGCTGACAGGTTCAGCTCAAACTTCTCCTCCCCCTCCCCACCAAAAGGGCAAATATCTATCCCAGCAGAGTGCTGCCCCCCCCTGACATCTCGGATGTTCAGTAAGAGCCGCCCTCTCCAAAGCAAAAAAACACAGCATCAATGGGACCAGACGGTGTCCTGGGCTGCATCCTACATGAACACCAAGAAGAGCTAAACCCAAACATAAAACTACTGTTCAGTCTCAGCCTTACTACAGGATATGTACCCAAAGAGTGGCATACAGCAACAGTGGTCCCTCTCCACAAAGGTGGTGCCTCAACGGATCCTGGAAACTATCGCCCTATAAGCCTGACTAGCTTGGTCTGCAAAGCTATGGAAAGGATCATCATGGACCTCATAAATAAAGATATTGAGGACCTACAGACACTGGATCCTACCCAGTTCAGCTTTGTTAAGGGCAGATCCTGCCTCTTAAACCTGGTCGATTTCTTTGAAACAGTCAGCAAGGCCATTGGCGAGGGGAAGGTGGTCCACACAGCCTACCTGGACCTCGCAAAAGCCTTCGATGCAATACCCCACTCGGGCATTATAGATGAGCTCACCAGCTTAAATATAAACCCCTATGTCACTAGATGGGTTGCAAACTGGCTTAAGGACAGAACCCACATGGTTAGAATTGCTGGAGCCATGTCAGACTCCAAACCAGTTACAAGTGGCATCCCACAAGGCTCAGTCCTGGGACCTCTCTTGTTTGGTATATATTTCTCGGAGGTACAGGCCAACATGGAAGGACTGTGGCTGACCAAGTTCGCAGATGACTGCAAACTGGGCACCATAATTGACTCTCCAGCCGACACAAGCATCCTCCAAAAGGGCCTCATAGAAACAGACAACTGGTGCCAGAGCCATGGCCTCAAGCTAAACACCAAAAAGTGTATAGTCATCCCCTTTGGCAAAAACAAAGTGCCCACAAGTTACCACATAGGTGGTAATCCATTAAGTACAGAAGAAGTAATTAGGGACCTGGGGACCCAAGTTGATAGCAATCTCTCATTTGAGAACCACGTGGCCAAAGTGGTTAGAAAAACATTTTATATAGCCCACCTAATCATGAAGGGATTCACATCTAGATCAGGGGAGGTCATATATATATATAAGTATATAAATATATATCTGAATAGACACAAAATAACGACTACAAAAAACTTAGCCGCAGGGTCACCAATAAGGCCCATAACTGAGTACAATGCCTCTTTTGGGATGTACCTTACCAGACACCTGCAGCAACTGGAAAGACCCCAAAAGTACATCACCAAGAGGATCAAAGGGCTCAAACAGATGCCATATGCTGCCCGGTTAAAGAAATCCCAGCTCTACTCAGTGGCATACCACCTGCTCACAGGCGATCTGTACTTGACGTATAAAGCCATGTCCAACCCGGAATTAATGGACATGCTGCACCTCAGAAAATCCAAATCCCATCGAGTTGCGCGCTTGAGAGACTTGAACCTCAGCACTGAAATAAATAGGACATGCTGGAGGGACAGATTCATAACCCAGAGGCTCCCTTCACTCTGGAATAAAATCCCAGTCCAGGTTAGGCAGAGTCCCTCATTGACTCTCTTCAAGAGGAATCTTGATGAGTGGATGGAAGATCATAGGTTTACCCCGGGTATCACTTCTGTGTCACTGTTAGAGGCACAGTATACTAACCTCGAAAAAGGGCATAGCAAAATTTAAAATGGGTGGTGAAAGCCAAACACACACTGGCTAGGCTTATAAATGCCCTAGGGCAGATAGCCTAGTATGAATCTATGAACCTATATATATATATATATATATATATATATATAAATATGTATATATAAATATATATATCTATATATGTATATATATAAATATATATATCTATATATGTGTATATATATATATATATATATATATAAATAAATTATATATATAAATATATATATATATATATATATATATATATATATATATATATAAATATCTATATATAAATACATATATATATTAAAAAAAAAAATATATATATATATATATATATATATATATAGAAAAACAAAACTGAATAAGACTAGGAAGAAATAAACTTATACTACTGAAAACTTCCGAACTGTTAAAAACAAAAACAGAAATCCAATGAATAGACGCTGAGCCAGAACTATTTGCTGAGCGCTTTCATTCACTTTATTGATAACAATCGAACTTCATCAGAGCAAAATGTAATGCCTATATATATATATAAGTATATAAATATATATCTGAATAGACACAAAATAACGACTACAAAAAACTTAGCCGCAGGGTCACCAATAAGTGTACAGTCACTTCTAAATGATGAGTGGGTAGTCCAGTGAAAGACAGCTCCACAACGTCAATGGAATGTATCTCCACAACGCCATTGAAAAAATATAGTTAATTTATTGCAAAGCAAAACAATAAACCAACGCCACTCAAATTGAAAGGTTAAGCGCTTTCACCCATTAAAAATGGGCTTCTTCAGAACACCATAACTGTTTCAAAGACACCTTATAATACATTTTTGGCACCAAAAACTGCTAATTAAAACATTTCTGTTCCTGTGTGTTAAAGCAGTATTAGCATTCTACAAAATCATTTTGCTATCTATAAAAATACATGTCCTACATCTAAAAAGATTAGAAGTAAAAAAGTATATGTAAATCTTAAAAATACTAAAACATTATTAAATATAATAGTACAATATGTAAATATGTGTTTAGACTACCACTATTAAATAATCCCTACATATCTTTGCTACATAATCACCCAACAAAAACCTGTTGTATAAAGTAACAATCTATTATTTATCCTGGGGATATGCTTAGGATTAAATAATACACATTAAAATACACAATTACGTCATAATTCTGTTAACTGTTGTGCTTTATATAACCATGTATTCAATTGATGTATTCACAAACAGCGCAATATTTGCATACCACTAATGGGAAATACTTGTGTACATTTGAATGTTATCCTTTGGTGTAACCTATTCCTCTCCTATTTGAAAGGGTATATGGAAGTGGTGCTAATTCATTTCCAGTATTGGCTTACTAGATATAAAATCATTAAGCCCTGGTGGTGATGTGGCATCTAAAAATAACTGCCACCAAGTCTCCCTGTAACATAATAGAGTCTTGTAGTCTCCACCCCAGGGATCATTTTTAATGGTGTCTATTATAGCAAATTTGAATTCATGTGTGTGACCTTTCATTTCTATATGCCTATATAAAGCACTTGTGGGGTCCCTCTTCCTTATGCTGTATATATGCTCATATATGCGTTTTTTAAGACATCTCTCCATCTTCCCCACATAATAACCTGTACATTCCTTACACATAGCTATGTAGACCACCATTTTAGTGTTACAGTTCCCTTTAACAAATTTAAGTTTAGGTTTGAATGAATTTTGTATCACAACTTCCTTTTGGTCCGTTATGTATTTACATTGAATACATGATCCACATTTTGTGGTATAATGAAACTTTTCACTACTTCTATCCTTTCTAATTGTTTTATGTTGTTCTAAAAAACCTTTAATATTTTTCCCCAACTTAAAAACTATTCCTGATTTGTTACCAATTAATTCTGAGAGGCTTGTATCACCTGTGATCAAATACCAATAATTGAATATAATTTGGATAACGTCATTGACAATTGGACTGTATAATATAATAAAAGATCTCTGGTGATGATCTGTCCCACTAAATTCCCTGTTGGTGTAATTGATGGATTTTGTTACTTGATTATGTGTACCAGATCCTAAAAGTGGTTTGTAATTTTTGCCCCGTTTATGTAAAGCATATTGGCGCACCTCATTCATCAATTTTGGTGGGTAACCCCTCTCCAGAAACATACTTGTTATGGATTGAACTTCTTCAAGTAGTATGTTATAATCTGATGTCATACGTGAAGCTCTTATACATTGTCCTTTGTAAATATTGTATTTTAACTTAGAAGGATGAAAACTACTGTATTCAAGATAATCATTGGAAAAAGTACCTTTCCTATATATTTTAGAATACAAACACCCTTCATGCTTGCATATATATGTATCCAAATAAGCAATTCCTTCAAGACTATAAGAATGTGTAAATTTGAGGAAGTCACTACTGTTGTTCAAAAATTTTATAAATTCATTAAGCTTGTCCATGCTTGAATTCCACAATATATAAATATCATCTAAAAATTGAGAATAATGAATGATACTAGAGAAGTGTGTACTAGGGAGTAAGATGTTGTCTTCCCAATCAAGCATCACCAGGTTGGCAAATATGGGAGCACAAGCTGCTCCCATAGCTACCCCCCTGGTCTGTCTGAAGTACTCACCCTCATAGTAAATAAAGTTGTTGTCCAACACTATATTCATACGTTCCATTAATAAACTGACTTCTCATTTAATATCTGAATGTTTCATAATGCTGTTGCAAAAAGCTTCAAGTCCTGCTTGTTTCGGAATACATGAAAAGAGATCAATGACATTTATAGTGACAAATGTCAACCCATTGTTCCAAGATTGGGTAGGATGCTTACTTAAAAATTCCCACGAGTCTTTGACCATATGTGGAATTTTGTTGTATATATGTTTTAATCTAACATCAATAAATTTACCCATAGGAAAATTTTTTGACTTGCTACCGGATATTATGGGTCGAAATGGTGGGTCAATTGCATTCTTATGAATCTTTGGTATCCCCACCAAAGTGGCAAGCCTGGGGTGCTTAACTTTCAAAAACCTGTATATGTCTTTAGTTACTCTACCATTGATGTAAAATTCTTCTATATAGGAATGAATTCTTTGATATGCAATATTAATCTCATTGATAGATATGGATTCATAGTTGCCTGAACCATGTAGAATATCATACATTTTTTTAGTATATTCAATATTTTCATATAAAACCACACCACTGCCTTTATCGGGTTTCATTACCCTAACACTACTATCAGATTGAAGTTCACATAATGTTTCCCTTTCCTCTATAGTCAAATTGCTAGTGAATATCTTGTTCTTATATTCACTGTACAAATGATAAGTCTCTGTAGTCACTATTTTCTCATAAACTTCTATTATTGGGTGACTAAGAGGAACATAAGTACTCTTCAGACTGAGCCCTGTGTCCACATTAGCTGGATCTTTGTTGATATTTATATGAATATTAGACTTATCATTGTACATTATTGTTAAAGTCATTTTCCTAGTGAATTTCTTAATTTCACATAAACAATTGACTAAATCAAAACGGGGGGTTGGTATATATTTCATCCCCTTTGCCAACAAACTAAAGTTTCCTTTATTGGAATAATTATAAATATTGAAACCATTTAATGTGTACATTCTGTCCTTCACTTTAATAAAATTCTCAGCATTGTAATTACTATAAATCCTATTTTCTACCACCTCCTGTTGTTGCCCCATTCCATTTGTTTGTCCTTCCCCCTTGAATAATATTGCTTTTGAAAATTGTTCCTGTATGGTTGCCCTTGTTGTACCTGGTCCCTCCAAAAATGTGGTTGATTATAACACTGTTCCCTGTTTTGAACATTTACCTGCATTTTGTTCATCTTGATGTGTCATATTGGAAGATCTCCACTTCCCTTTGTCTCTACACCAATTATATGCTATCCCTTTCCTATATTGTTCCACATCTCTGTGAATCTTTTTCTGTTTGTTTTCGCAAATGTTGTGCATCCATCTTTCTGCTATGTTAATTTGTTTACTATATAGTCTTTCCCATTCAGAAAACAATAAATCACTAGTAATTTTTATGTTTAAATTCTCAGTCTGCTGTACTAATTTGCTTAACTTCTCACCATATTTCATAATAATTTTCATAAATTTAACACCACAATCATCAAAAAATGTATTAAAATCACATATTGCATTATCTTTCAGCACTATTCCCATAGGTACTTTAAAAAAATCTCATACCCTTGGGTACAATTTTCATGTTGATACATTTCTGTAAATATGCATTGTCTGCCTTGAGGCCATTGATATTTTTTAACCTTTTCCACATTAAATAAATCATGTCCTTCAAAGTTCCCACCACTTCCGAGTTGGTATTATTCCTGTCAATGTCCTGACATATGTTGTCAAAATTAGTCAATGTTCAAAAATTTGTTAAACTGTATTTCTTTGTTATTACCAACTCTTCCTGTTGTTGTAACAGGATTAGTTGAGGAAATTACAGTACCTTTAGAATGTTGCTCATTCCTGCCGAAAACATTAGAATAGGTCTTTGTAGGAAATACTCTCTTGGGCTTGGTGCCTACACATTTAGCTTCCTCATCAACATCATAGATAGAAAGGTCGAATGTGAAATCTGAAATATTAATTTTGCTACTATTGAGTGGCTCTGTTGTGTTTAAAGCTTGTTCAATATCAATGGGACAACTTCTTGTCCCTATACCCTGTCCATTGGAAATAGGACAACTGTCCTCAATATGATCAATTCTCCTTAACTGGCCAACTTCATCCCTTCTGTCCAAACAAGTTAAACTAGTTGTAAGCTTGTTCCGCTCCCCAATGAATAATTCTTTGCTGTGTTTCCCATTACTTGCTCGTGATGTATGGGAACCTGCACATGCCGTTGAATTAATAATGCACTCCTTTGGTGAACTTGCAGATCCAGAAGGACCCTGTTTGAATAGTTCAAATAATTTGCTAACTTCACCTTTGAGCACCAGTATCTCCTCACGAAGCTGTTGTAAATTGTCCTTCTCTTCTATTACCCGTTCGGGTGAATTAACACCGGTGCCTTCCATAGCTCATGACAACAACTGAATAGACACAAAATAGCGACTACAAAAAACTTAGCCACAGGGTCACCAATAAGTGTACAGTCACCTCTAAATGATGAATGGGTAGTCCAGCAAAAAACAGCTCCACAAAGTCAAGGGAATGTATCTCCACAACGCCAATGAAAAAATATAGTTCATTTATTGCAGAGCAAAACAATAAACCAATGCCACTCAAATTGAACGGTTAAGTGCTTTCACCCATGAAAAATGGGCTTCTTCAGAACACCATAACTGTTACAAAGACGCCTTATAATACATTTTTGGTGTCAAAAACTGCTAATTAAAACATTTCCATTCCTGTGTGTTAAAGCAGTATTAGCGTTCTATAAAATCATTTTACTATCTATAAAAATACATGTCCTACATCTGAAAAGATTAGAACTAAAAAAGTATATGTAAATCTTGAAAATACTAAAACATTATTAAATATAAAAATACAACATGTAAATATGTGTTTAGACTACCACTATTAAATAATCCCTACATATCTTTGCTACATAATCACCCAACAAAAACCTGTTGTATAAAGTAACAATCTATTATTTATCCTGGGGATATGCTCAGGATTAAATAATACACATTAAAATACACAATTACATTGTAATTATGTTAACTGTTGTGCTTTATATAAGCATGTATTCAATTGATGTATTCACAAACAGCACAATATTTGCATACCACTAATGGGAAATACTTGTGTACATTTGAATGTTATCCGTTGGTGTAACCTATTCCTCTCCTATTTAAAAGAGTATATGGAAGTGGTGCTAATTCATTTCCAATATTGGCTTACTAGATCTAAAATCATTAAGCCCTGGTGGTGATGTGACATCTAAAAATAGCCACCACGTCTCCCTGTGACATAATAGACTCTTGTAGTCTCCACCCCAGGGATCATTTTTAATGGTGTCTATTATAGCAAATTTGAATTCATGTGTGTGACCTTTCAATTCTATATGCCTATATAAAGCACTTGTGGGGTCCCTCTTCCTTATGTTGTATATATGCTCATATATGTGTTTTTTTAAGACATCTCTCCATCTTCCCCACATAATAACCTGTACATTCCTTACACATAGCTATGTAGAACACCATTTTAGTGTTACAGTTCCCTTTAACAAATTTAGGTTTAGGTTTGAATGAATTTTGTATCACGACTTCCTTTTTGTCTGTAATGTATCTACACTGATTACATGATCCACATTTTGTGGTATAATGAAACTTTTCACTACTTCTATCCTTTCTAATTGTTTTATGTTGTTCTAAAAAACCTTTAATATTTTTCCCCAACTTAAAAACTATTCCTGATTTGTTACCAATTAATTCTGAGAGGCTTGTATCACCTGTGATCAAATACCAATAATTGAATATAATTTGGATAACGTCATTGACAATTGGACTGTATAATATAATAAAAGATCTCTGGTGATGATCTGTCCCACTAAATTCCCTGTTGGTGTAATTGATGGACTTTGTTACTTGATTGTGTTGGTGTAATTGATGGACTTTGTTACTTGATTGTTATGTGCACCAGATCCTAAGAGGGGGTTGTATTTTTTGCCCCATTCATGTAAAACATACTGGCCTGCCTCATTCATCAGTTTTGGTGGGTAACCCCTCTCCAGAAACATACTTGTTATGGATTGAATTTCTTCAACTACTATGTTATAATCTGATGTCATACGTGAAGCACTTATACATTGTCCTTTTTAAATATTGTATTTTAACTTAGAAGGATGAAAACTACTGTACTCAAGATAATCATTGGAAAAAGTACCTTTCCTATATATTTTAGAATACAAACACCCTTCATGCTTGTATATATATATATATATATGTATCCAAATAAGCAATTCCTTCATATATATCAGTCCAAAACTGCCCACCACGAGGTAAGGTACAAAAACAAAGAACAAAACTATAGTACCAATGTAGTCGGGAAGAACTGGAAATGAATCTTCAATGCAGAATATTTAATAAATCCTTGTAAACCTGATGCAGCAAAAATCCATGACAGCGAAAAAAACATTTATATCACAAGATAAATTAAGCGCTTTCGTCCCGTAATGCAGTGTTCACTAATCGATTTTCATCAGAATTAATGCTTGTTTATTGTTACATAATCGAACTTCTTCAGAAATCTAAAGAGGAACATTACTGTAATGATGTTAAATACTGTTACATATGTAGATATGTTAATACAGTGGTGACGTATAATATCAGTGTCAGGTTACCTGATCCACTTTAACAAGCATTTAATGTTGAGACAGCCATTGAGCCCTGGAGGAATGTCCGCTCCTAGTTCAATTTGTCATTCTAATTCTTTAACTTCTAGTGGTGTGCTGCTTTCCCCGCTGAAGTTGGCAACTTTTTCCAGGAACAGAAAGTTGAAGTGTGTGGGGTTGTTACATTTGGCCCCGTGCCTTGCTAGCGTGTTACTGGAGTCTTTTCTCCTTATTGCTTGGTAGTGTTCCTTGATCCTATCACTTAGTTTTCACGTGGTCATGCCAACATATAATGCTTGGTAGTGGTGACATAGGCTGAGGTACACAACGTTAGTCATGTTGCAGTGGAAGCAATCATAAAAGGTGATTGGTCTCCTTCGGTTGGGCAAGGTAAAGTTATCCGTGGAGAGGATGTACTGGCAACAATTACACTGCCCACAGGGGTGCGTACCTGTGGTGGTGTTTTCTTCTTCTTGCTGTTGTGAGAGATTTTTTTTTGGAGATTTTTTTTGTTTTCTTGGTGAGGAGGGTTGGGAACCTTTTTTTTTTATGAAAGTCTAAGGTTTGGGATGATCCCCATGATGGTTTGATGTTTATTTTTTTGACAGTGGCATCATTGGAAATGGGTATGGGGAATCTGGGGAGATGGTTATCTCATTTGGCCCTGGGTTGGTTGAAGCCATAGACCAGGATCGGTATGTGCCTGGTGTGACGGTCTCTGTAGACTTCCTGAATCATTTTGTTAACTAACTCCATTGGGTAGTTTTTTTCAGCAGAGAGGCTGTGGAGTTTGTAGCTTTGTGTGACAAATGCATTGTCATCACTGACCAGCCTGCTGAGGTGAACACGTTGCCCCTTTACTATGTTTATTTCATGAAGTGGGGGGTGTAGACTTTTATAGTCTCGCAGGTGGTTTCTGTGGGTAGGTTTTTTTGTACAAGGTGAAGGCAAATCTCTGTGAATCTACGTCTATGCTGAGCATGACATCTAAAAAGTTCACTTTCAAGCCTGCCCCTGCGATGATGAAGTTGAGGAAGCTGATGCTTTCTTTGATTTTTTGCAGAAAGGTTTCCAGTTCTGTTGTGGAGCCATTCCATAAGAAAAACAAGTTGTCTATATAGCGTAAATATAGCGCTATGTGGTCGAACCCTTCTATATGGGCGAGAGTGTCTGCCTCCCATGAACTAAGCACAAGGTTTGCATATTCGGGGGCCACCTTTGCTCCCATCGCTATGCCTTTTAGTTGGTGGTAGGTGTCTTTTTCGAATTTGAAGAAGTTCTCAAGTACTACCTTAAGAAGGTGCACAGCGTGTCAACCCTCTGGGTCCACATTTTTCTGTGCTTCATGAGGTAGTTCTTCACAAGGCAGATGCCTTGGCTGTGCGATATGCTGGGATATAGAGCTCCGATGTCTAAGGTGACAAGCGTGACTTGGTTCACAGGGTAGATGTTTTGGAACTGGTGAATTTTGTTGAGGAACTCCCAGGAGTCCTTTAAATAGTATTTTGCTGTTTGTACTATTGGGTAAAGGAAGAAATCTAGGAGTTCCGATACAAATTCAGTTTTGGTCCTTTTGGATGAGACTATGTGTCTTAGTGGGGGATCCACTTGGTTTTTGTGGATTTTGGGGATGCTGAAGAGCTTCCCTACTTCTGGTGAGTCTACTTGCATAAAGTCAAACTCTTCTTCAGAGATGTGCTTGTCTCGTGCTAGCTTTAGGAGTGTAGCATCTATGTTTTTGAATTTTGCTAACACTTCTTCTTTGGTAATTGGGCGGTAGTTTTCATTGTTCGTGAGTACTTCTTGCATTTTGCGGACGTAGGTGAGTTGATCCATGACTACTATCCCTGCACCTTTGTTGGCTTTTAAGACTATCAGGTCTTTGTTGGACCTGATTGTTTTGAGGGCTATCCTTTCTTCTTTGCTAAGGTTGTTTCTGAACACTCGCTTCTGGTTATGTAATAGTGTTCTGAGTTCATTTTCGCAAACTTTAGAGAAGATCTGGATATTATTGTGGGGGGGTTGAAAAGGCTTTTCCTTTTCAGGATGGGTAGTCCTGCTTTGCTGTCGCTTTCGCTGGAGCTCCCTGACTCATTTTCATACTCTGTTGGATCTGCACTCATGTTGGGGTGGCGCTCTTTCGGGTTTGGCGTCCCTTGCCTGGAGCTTTCACTAGTGTGGACCATATTCAGGATTGGCATGCCTTGCCAGGTGCTTAAGAGGCTACAAGTGAGCCTGAGGGCTGCTGTTAGATCCAAAGGGTCTGCTGGGGGGTTCATTGTTGTCCCTGTAGCTGTAGTGTGCCATTGGGGCAGGGGTGCTGGTGTTTGGGGGAGGGTTACTTCCCGGTGTGCGGTCGGCATTTCCAGGAGTAGTTGAGCCTGTGTCTCTGTCAGTAACTGGGTACAGTGCTCGCTGAGCGGTTCTGATGGCCATGTGCTTCCTGTGGTGCAGTTCTTGGTGTTGACTCCCCAGAAAGGCTGGATCTAAATGCCTCGGAGACTAGGCAAGCAAAGGTAATGAGCATGCACCCGTATATAAAAAAAAAAATATATATATATATATATATATATATATAAAATATAATCATCATCTTCTTTCAGCTTTTCCTGTTAGGGGTCGCCACAGCGGATCACCTTTTTCCATTTCTTCCTGTCCTCTGCATCTTGCTCTGTCACACCAACCACCTGCATGTCCTCTCTCACCACATCCATAAACCTTATCTTAGGCCTTTCCTCTTTTCCTGTTAACTGGTAGATTCATCCTTAGCATATTTTTCCCAATA
>NC_056736.1:750179793-750182293 GCF_019279795.1 Protopterus annectens
CCATAATACTTGGTGACCTTAACCTCGACTGGTCCTCGTTAAACACCAACAACCCAACCTCTCATATTAACCTCTATGGCTTCACACAGACAATAGACACCTCTACCAGGACAAACAAACTCAACAACAAAGAAAGTATTCTTGACTGGATTCTCGTTAACAAACCACTTCTAAAATATCAATCTGGAACTTTACCCGATGACTTTAGTGATCACAAACTAACCTACATTCTAAGACAAAAAAACGCCGCTAACAATACTCCCATCTATAGGACCCTCCGCGATCTCAAACGATTCAACCCTATTCAATTTAAAAGTGAACTAAATGCCTGCAACTGGAATCCTCTAAAGACACTTCCTCTTGAAGAAGCTGTCCTTTACTTCAATACCACATTCCTAACAATTCTAGATAATCATGCTCCAAAATGCTCCATCCGAATTAAATCTAAACCTGCCCCTTGGCTATCTAAAGATACAAGACAAAAAATGTTACTTAGAAACAAATCCTGGACGAAATGGCGAACTAGCAAATCTCCAATAGACCATCAGACATTTAGGCACCTAAGAAACACTACCAAAAAAGCTATCTTCTCTGATAAAAGGAGTTATTATAGTAATCTCCAGCAAACAAATCACAATAACCCTCAAAAATTCTGGTCAACCCTAAATAAACTTCTTCACCCAGGACAGACTACCACTCCATCCCCTTCCGGGTCTGAAAAGTATTCCCCTTGATACAGCCAATACCTTCAACTCATTCTTTATTGATACTATTAATTCCTTGGCCTCTCATCTCTCTAGTGACAACACTAATATCCCTGACCTTCCATCCCTCAAGCTACCAACCTTTAGGCTACAACCCATCCCTACTTCCTTTATTCTGAAATGTATCCACAAACTCAAACCTTGCTCCCCCTCAGCTGACCAACTGCCATCTGAATTCCTTCAAAAAGCAGCCTCTGAAATAGCCTATCCCATATCCATTCTCATTAATAGAACTGTTAATGAAGAAACCATACCTGATATCTGGAAAATCTCTCACATCATACCCTTACATAAAGGAGGGAACTCCTATGACTATTCTAATTATAGACCCATAGCTCTCTTATCCCCACTTGCAAAGATCATGGAAAAATGTGTTCACCATCAGTTAATGAACCACTTAATAAAAAACAACATTCTTACAAACTGTCAACATGGCTTTAGGCCTTTTCATAGCACAACCACCGCTCTCCTCTCCTTCACAGACTTTATTAACAAAAATCGCAATAATAACATCCTATCTTCAACTCTCTTTATTGACCTGTCCAAGGCCTTTGACATGGTCAACCACTCTCTCCTCTTAAAAATTCTCGAATCTCTTTCCTTAGAACCTAACGCTGTCCATTGGTTTAGTTCCTATCTCACTAACAGGAAACAGGCCGTCCTCTGGAATAAGGAACCCTCATCTCTTCTCCCAATCTCACTCGGAGTCCCCCAAGGCTCTATCCTTGGACCCCTTCTTTTCTCCCTCTTTATAAATGACCTACAAGTAGCTATTCCCCACGCTACTTGTATACAATATGCTGATGATTCCACACTAATTTGCTCTGCTAAATCCATTTCTGAACTTCAATCAAATACTCAAACTGTATTTTCAAAAGTTGAAACTTGGTTCTTAAATCATTGCCTACTCCTAAACGCAAAAAAAAACCAAACTCTTACTCTTTAAGCCTACTATCAGATCCCCAGCTTTAGATTTCACTATCTTATCTAACAATGGAACCATTATAACTCCCGACCCTACTACCAAGCTGTTAGGTGTCACAATTGACAACAATCTTACCTTTGACTGTCATATCAACAACACCATTAAATGTGTAAATAGGAAACTCGTCTCTCTCTATAGAATTAAGACATTCTTAACCTCCCCAGCCAAAACTACTCTTGCCCACTCTCATCTCATTTCCACTCTTCTCTACGCTTCTCCCATCTATACTAACCTCAAGAAAAACAATCTTTCCAAACTGTCTACTACCTACAATAACATAGCTAGATTTGTAACTGGGAAACCTTTCAGAACTCACCACTGTCTGAATCTGCAGCAACTGAACTGGCTTGAACTGTCAAACATGTTACTTCTTTCCCAACTTACATTTGTCCAAAGAGCTTTCTACCAATCTCTTAACACACCTGTACTTTCTAACCTCTTAACCCCATATGCTAATCTAAACTCACTCCGCTCATCTAGCAAACTGATAGTTACCCTAACCAAATCTAATAACCTAGCTGGTGACTCCCTCTTCTCAAACTCCATCGGTAAACACTGGAACCAACTTCCTACCGAACTTACTTCCATTCCAACTACTTTTCTGTTTAAACAAAAACTCAGAACATACCTCAAAAGCCACTGGATGTGTCCCTGCTCTAATCCTGACTAAATATTGTTTCCCCCCTCAACCCTCTTTTCTCTCCCTTCTGTTGTGCCTCCTCATTTCTCCCCTTAGCTTCCCTCCACCCTA
>NC_056736.1:750187293-750197293 GCF_019279795.1 Protopterus annectens
GGCATCCATCCCATTTTCTGAAGATGCATTGGTCTGAGAGTTCAAATCTTGAACTATATAGAAATATCTCATGTGTATTATGATTTTCTACAGTGTATGTCATACATTGCTTTTCCACAGTTCACAAAATCTCCTTTTTTAAAATTACTTATTCCATTTTTTTTTTACCATAGAACAAATTAATGACAGGTATGACTGTGAAACAAAACAAATCGTACCACCTAGGAAGCAGACACAAATCTAAACCAGATAGATTCAATTATTGCTCTTGGGCCTGGATTACAGATGGATCTGCCAGACATTAGCAATGCAGCTCATGTTTGCACACTGGTTACTTATGGACAAACAAATGTATCTCACATGCTTGTACACTTAGTGCATCATCACCCAAACCAGCTGCTCACTCTGCTATGGGACCGTACATATCGTACTTTATTATTGGTGTTTATTGTCCATTTCCTTTGTATGATATAAAACTACATCTGGAAACATTATAAACCAAGTCCCAATCTACCTATACATCATCTATGTACAGTATATTCATATGTTGCCCCCCCCTCCCAAAAGCAGTACAACACAAGGGTTTCTGTGCTTACTCTACACATATATCATCCACAAAGCAAAGTGTAATATATAATATTGTGTGCTCCATCATGGACAGCGATAGTTGGTGGTGCTCAAAACCTATCTCTGCTAAACACAGACATCCAACTATGCTCAATAAGTGTTCTTGTGTTGCTACACAGCTAGGCTTCTAAATACCCTAGTACTATTAGGCTACAAGCCTCATATAATGCTATGAACCTATGTGCCTAGGCAGGCCTCTCAAGTTGTTGTGCACTAAATGGTCTGTTCATGTCATCTACTATAAGTTCACCTGCACTCCTGCAAAAGTCAGACTTGCGCTATGGTGCTTGCATTAAGTATTGTGTCCTGTAGTCCATAAACTTAGATAGGTAGGGGTTCTATTCCCACAGCAGTCAACTGTGTATGTCTATGAGCTGTTGCTTGAAATTACAGAGAGACTTTTACACTAACATGTGGAACAGTGTTATTACCATATTCTTCTCACCAGACACTGCTGATGTCAACTACTATAAGTTCACCCACACTGCAGTAAAAGTCAGATTTGTGCTGTGGCACTTGTGTTAAGTACTGTGTTCTGCAGTAACTGTACTTAGATAGGTAGGGGTTCTATTCTCACTGTAGCCAACTGTGTGTCTGTATGAGCTGTTCCTTGACATTACAGAGTACCTTTTACACCAGCATATGGAAAACTGTTATTAATATAGTCCCATCACCAAACTCTGCTGATGTCATCTAAGTTCAACTGCATACCTGTAAAAGTCATACTTGTGTTAAGTACTGTGTTCTGTGTACCTAGATAGGTAAGAGTTCTATTCTTACTGCAGTCAACTGTATTTCTGTATGCATGAGCTGTTGCTTAACATTACCAAGAGTCTTTTGTATCTGCAGTGATCCCAACAGGCCATAATCAGACAGTGGCCTGGAAGCCATGCAGATGTGACCTCATCCCATAACACAGAGATTACACAGACATGGCTTTTAACCTATCCACATACAGCATGGCATGGTTTGTAGCATCTGTGTTATGTTGATGTGAAAGACCTGTGGCCTATCCAGCTAATGCATGTGTCTGGTGAGGGTAATGAAAAACAGATCATTATACTGTTTTACTGTTCTGATGGGGTTTCACTACAGTGCTGCTATACAATCCTAATATGTGAATATGATGGTGTGACTTATAATGTGCACCATATGTTTGTACTGGGAAATCCATACAGAGAGAAATTAGGAATTAATGATTCACAATGCAGCTTTTTATTTCATAACTTTAACAAGTGACATCAGTATAAGGTTGTGTCATGTTGATGTTCTACACTGTTGAACATTCCAAGGACAGGAGAAATGTAAAGGTACAATGACTATTTCAACAACACAGATGCAGATATACTAAGCATTACATTACTTATCCACCGTGAGCTTCAGATAGAAGGTGTTTGTATTCTTGAATCCAAAAGATAAAAAACAGAAATATGTCACAATTATCATCAGTTGCAGATGATGTTGTTTTGTGGTAGACGGCAGAAAGCCTAGGCTGACACAAGATGACAGTGAGTGTGTGTGAGTAACAAACAGAAGAAGGCAGACATATCTATAAAACAACAAATGGCCAGTGAGACTAAATGAGTAACTGTGTTGTGTGTATCTATAGGGGTTGTCCCAGGTGAAATAGTTGTGTGAGTGTGTGCATGACCACAGCCAAGGTCTGTGCTCACTCTACTTCATGTTTTGTTGGACAAGTGTGATCCATGCATGGTAGAGGTGGACTTTCATCACTGGCATCTCATACCAAGAGAACTGGCTCTGATAACAGTTTCACTGGCACACTGACATCCAGGACCATGGCCAGATGCAGTGCTGCTACCTGTATATGAGTGATGCCTCCTGCTGAACTAGCTCCCTTCACAGGGACACCAACGAACATGAAACTCTTGGACTACAATGTCTGTGTGTGGATAGCACAGTCACTGATGGAGCACTGGAAGTACTGGCAGTATGTGAGAGCACTTGGACACAGTCACATTGGCTTTCAGCAAAATGATATTGCAGACCAATTCTATATCACGGTCCTTAAAATGTGTGAGGATATTGGTTCCTGTTGATATGTATTTACAATAGTTGCAGTTCTCACATTTGAATATTCTGGGGGATCTTGCTGTATTGGTGGCTATAGTCTCCAGTAACTTCTTCATATTCTTACCTTTTCTATAAATAATCACTGGAAATTCACCCAGTTTTTCCTTCCACCCTTTTCTATATGCAGTATATTCCAGTATCTCCTCAAGATGTACTTCAATTCCTCTGCATCTACACTAAAAGGTGTAATAAAACTTCTAGCGTAATTCCTGTTTCCCTCATTGTTTCTTAAGTTATCGGTACTTACTGAAGTTACCTCATTCATATCAACACTTTCATCACTGTGAGTTTGATCATTCCATACTTCCTTTTTTAAAATTGGTGTATATATCCCTGTCTTTCTTTTGTTCTGTACCTCCCACACCATTTATCTCACCAAGTTCACAGGGTAACCTCTATTGATAAACATTCTACTCAATAAACTACATTCATCCCCAAAGGCCTCATCCTCCATGACCATACAGGCAGCCCTCACTAACTGCCCTTTTATCACTGAACGCTTTTGTTGAAGGGGATGCGAGCTAGAGTAGTGCAACATGGTATTTGAATAAGTACTCTTACGTTATATCTTAGCTACATAGCATTTCTTAGAATCATTTTTTTTCAAGGTCTATGTCTAAATAGTTGATCCTAGTTGTATGTACCATATGTGTAAATGTCAAAAAGTCAGTAGTACCATTCAAGTATTTAATAAAATCGTCAACTGTTCTTTCATCATTCTGAAACATCACAAATGTATCGTCCAAAAATTGCATATAATAAATGATACAATTCTTAACCTCATTATTATTGTGAATGAAACAATGTCTCAATGGGCTAACACCATGTTGGCAAAACTTGCCCCACATGGTGAGCCCATTGCAACTCCAATCCTCTGACGGTAAATGTCGTTGTCAAACAACACAAAGTTGTTAAATAAAATTATATCTAACAACTCCTGAACTAGTCTAATTTCTATATTTAGTGCTTTATGTCGAATCATGGTTTCTGTAACTCACTCAATACCCGTTCTATGAGGAATAGAAAAATATAGATCTTTTACATCTATAGTTAATAGAGTAGCTGTTTCACTGTAAGGAAGTTCATTTAAAGCTGCTAAAAAAAAGCCCAAGAGTCCCTGCATAGTGTTCCAAACTTACATACTTTTTCAAAATAGTATCCACATATTTTGCACTTGCATACATGATTGACCCTCTAGCATTCACTAACGCTCTCGTCGGAGGGTTGCTAATACTTTTGTGTAGTTTCAATTGTAGAAATGAACATATTGCTTAAGATTTTATACTATCTGAATGCCACTTTCATGAAAATTCCAGTTACCTTCAACAAGATAAAAGTTCGACTAGCAAAATTCATATGGTACCCAAAAAGTACAAGAATTATCTATAATAAACTAATACCCTCAAAAGAAAAATGAGACTTAAGCCTTCCTGATTTTCAATTGTACTATGAAATTATCAATGCAAGTCGTATCATGCAGATTGCAAATCATGACCCTATAGGTAATGAATGGTACCCATTATGGATTAAATTATTTCACCAGAACATTACAACATATAAAGTTAATCCAAAAATGATTACCTTCTTAAAACAAGATTAGGACAACAAAAGTTCATCCAATCTTAATAAACAGCTATGAAATTTTCAAGAAGTTTCTGATATCAATAAATTTAAAAGACACAATTACGCTTCCGCAACCAATACATAACAACTCAGATATAAAACTAACAAACACTATGGTAAGCCTAGATAAATACACTTTAATAAAAAAATTATACAGTATGGGATTATTACCAATTAAATAACCTTTCAATGGAAAATATCATGAAACTACTTAAATAAAGCAATAAATCTAAAATGATAATTAAACAAATTGTATACCTAGTTAGTACTATAACCAAAGATATCAATGTAGTTGAGCAAGACAAGCAAGCACAACAAGTTCTAAAATTGCTTTTGAGTAAAAAGAAAATCATATCAAATACATATAAATTAATAGCAAATATTAAATATCAAAATACAATTCTTTTTTCAAACTTTTGTGCAAGTAAAGATAGCACCATAACAGACAATCAAAAGTAATTAGCTACTAGAAATACTATGAAACTGACGCAATATAAAAAGTTAATATACATACAGATCATGATCTTCAACAATGCCTACCATATACCTGTTCACCTTAACAAATTCAACCCATCCAAGTCACCATATTGCCCCTTTTGTCCTAATAAAGAGGCAGATATTATCCACATCTTTTGGAGCTGCAAAACAGCTTATAAACTACAGTGCTCACTAAGATTACTTTTAGCAAAATCAGGCTGTTCAAAATTCATGTTGGCATGGGAGACAGCTATACTGCATTTATACAAATGCAATAATAATAATTTCTCTAAACACATTATAATAACACTATGCACCCTATTAAAAGCTTACATAGTGAAAAACTGGATAGACAGATCAAGACTAACCTGGTCAGAATATAAAAGCATGGCCAAAAAATATATATTGGCTAAGAAGCTGTATACAAAAAGTCAGAGCAACCAAACCTACTATCAGAGGTACTGCAAAGCATTAATTGATATTCTATCATAAACAGTAAGTTAAATGCTAATTATATAAGGATAGTAAACACATCACTTAGTTGAGATTAATAACCACAATAATTAAGGTGACATATTTGTATATATGGTATAGTAAATTGTTATCACTCTATAGGTTGATGTTATACCTTTAGTACTGCTCACAACTGCAAAGTAATGTACAAGGGAACTGCTATCTGATAAAAGTTTTTGGACTAACTCATAATATAAGCATATCCTCGTAGTAATACAAAATTGTAGCTCTACCTAATTTGAATGTTAAGTGTGCAATATCTATTATTGCTTATGGTATGCATCTGTAACATCAACTGTACCACATGTATATGTCTTGTTTATCTTCTGCATATTTTGTGAAAAAAATATTTAATAAAAAGAAATTTGATAAAAAAAAAATTTCATCACAGGTGGATAAACTTAGAAAATACACAGATAAATGTGAAGGAAAAGTACAAGATACGCCACTTAGTGACGACTCAAAAACGTTTTAGGGAACTTGAAAACAAGGTAAAAGGAATTGAAAGACTGCAAAAAAAAAAAAAAAAAAAACAGGCAGTAGATGCATTTGGGAGAAGTATCTATGAAGATCCTGTGGAGCACAACAAAGATGCTAAATGGATAAAAGAAGTAAAAGGAGCAATAAGAAATGTAAAGGTACCGGATATGAAATGGGATGAAGTAACTGCCAGAGAGACTGAAACAAAGTTAAGAAAATCTCTAATTGGAAAACCTCAGGACCAGATGCAGTACCTAACTTTTGGTTAAAAGTATTACGATCTTTGCATGAAGACCTATCCATGAGTAAGAACTATTTGTATGCAAACCCGAACAGACACCAATCTGGCTAACAGGTAACAAATGCTCCTACTTATGAGTAAACCAGCAAAATACCCCTAAAATTATTGACCAATAACTTGCCTTTCGACGACTCGTACACTATATACAGGAATTAATGCAGACAGAGTTTATAGTCATTTAGAGGAAACCCCAATTATGGCAGGACAACAAAAGGGCAATAAAAGAAAGTCACATGGAACAAAGGATCACTTGTTAAAGTCATAGTGGACAACTGTGAAAAGGGGAAGAATCTAAGTATGGCATGGATTGACTACAAAAAAGCATTTGATAGTATCCCACATTTATGGATAAAAGAGCATTTAAAAATGTATAACGTACACCCTACACTGATTGACTACATTACAGTGACCATGAAACAATGACAGGGTTGGGAAGGTGGCCTAATGGTTAAGGTGTTTGCCTTACAAACACAAGGTGCAGGGTTGGAGTCTCATAAGGGATAATTGGCTAGGCTTAAAATTGCTCACAAGGGCAGTTAGCATAGTACTAATCTATGAACCTATGACCACTTTGCAATTAAGCCATAATAAAGGACAAATTATTAACTTATTGATAAAAATTAAAAGTTGGATATTCCAGGGTGACTGTCACCGTTACTGTTCTCTCTTGCCCTTAACTCATTAAGCTGTTTACTTAACAGCTTAGGCCATGGCTATAGTTTGGCTCATAGAAAGCAAGTCTAAAGACTTCTCATCTTTTTTGTCGATGATTTAAAACTGTATATCTCATCAGATGAGGAACTGAAAGCACAGCTGCATGTTGTCAAAACGTTTGCATATGATATTAGAATGTCATTTGGCCTTGATAAATGTGCAAAAGCAACCATTAAAGCAGGAAAAACTGCAGCACCAAGAAAACATCAGTTTGGAACAAGAATGTGATATGAAAGTACTTGAGCAAGAGGGAGTGTATAAATACTTCGGAACTGATGAAGGATCAACAATAAAACATGAACAAATGCGAGTAAAACTTAGCAAGGAATTGTTTAGAATACTTAAATTAATCCTGAAAACAGCATTGACATCTAGGAACAAATTCCAAGTTATAAACCAGTTTGCTGGTACTGTCCTAACGTACAGTTTTGGAGTGATTGACTGACCCCAAAAAGTGTTGAATAGATTAGATATTAAAACAAGAAGGATGCTTCATGCTCACCAAATGATTTGTAAAAATCAGTGCATACCAAGATAAGCTATTTCCCCATTTTGAAGGGTGGATGGGTCTCCTTGAAATTGAGTGCATGTATAGATCTGCAATCGTGGGACTCCACACATCTGCTAACCTCACGAGATCCATATGTCGTGAAATTTTTGAAACATGAGGAGAATAAATCTATGATGACTTTGCTGCTTAACTTAGATAAAACCATTGTGACAGGTGAGCATTTCTGCAGTGTATTCCAACAACATCAGTGCAGTGATGCAACCCCCACCCCCGGGGTGTGTATGCAGGCAAGCACTACTTTCTTATAAGGTTGGCACTTCCAAAATTTAGATAAAGCACCATAAAAGCAAGAATTATTGTGGCATGTGCAAGTATGCATGAGCACCACGTGAACATGCGCAATAAGCATGCAGTGTGGTCAAGTAAGCAGAAGCGCTCGCATTTAAAACCCCAAATAAGCATGCAGTGTGGTCAAGTAAGCAGAAGCGCTCGCATTTAAAACCCCAAATAAGCATGCAGTGTGGTCAAGTAAGCAGAAGTGCTCGCATTTAAAACCCCAAATAAGCATGCAGTGTGGTCAAGTAAGCAGAAGAGCTCACATTTAAAACCCCAAATAAGCATGCAATTTGGTCAAGTAAGCAGAAGCGCTCACATTTAAAACCCCAAATAAGCATGCAGTGTGGTCAAGTAAGCAGAAGCTCCCGCATTTAAAACCCCAAATAAGCATGCAGTGTGATCAAGTAAGCAGAAGTGCTTGCATTTAAAACCCCAAATAAGCATGCAGTGTGGTCAAGTAAGCAGAAGCGCTCACATTTAAAACCTCATCAGGCAGTCACTGTTTTTTTTTGGAAATACACAAAATATATTTAAAAAGGGGTCTCAGCAGATAGATAAACAGAGGTGTCTGGGTAGAAGGGTAATCTGTCATATATGCACAAAGTCATGCAAGTTCACCCTTTGGGAATTACAAGTTACTGACCTGCAAGCACCTTTAACTCTTGGAAATCATGACAAACAGACCCACAGACGGACCCATCTAGAACCAAGCAATAAACAGCTCCCTTATTCTCCACAGACCAAGCAATGCTTCCGGTAATGCTGCAACCACACCTCACAGACTGATCCACCCAGACCCAAGCAATAAATAGTTTCCTTATTCACCACAGAGCAATGCAATGCTTCCGGTACAACTGCACCCATTGAGTAAATAAGCTGGCAATGCCCTCCGTTCAACACACAAATAGGTTAAAGGCCGGATCTTTATGTCATACCATTCTAATAGCTGCAGACAGAAGTAACTAGTTGTAGAGTGGCTTTGAATGATCACTAGTATGTATCTACTCCAGAGAATAACAGCTACTGCACAGTAAAGCCCTACAGCGTGGCAAATCTTTGGCCTATCACTTACACTCCATTTGCAGCATGCACTGTTCCACATTTCCAATTAGTGAAAACAAATTGAAACCCATTACTACACACAAAATGAATCACATGATGCGAAAAACAAGCACAATGGCATTTGCACAATCCTTTACGTCGTTTGCAGCTTTGCAGCATAAGGCAAAAAGTAACATGAAAAAAATAACACAAGTATGAAAGGATGAGATTTGCTGAACCTCTTGCATTTACAATGAAGCTCACACAAAGACACATTAAGCAGTGCTGCAACAAATGCAGAAGCAGCTGATTCTACAAACACATTGCTAGAGTTTGTGCCACCTAGCACTGAGTTTACTGCCCCCCTCTCAAAATCATGTTCAAATGTCCCCCCCATACACAGTCCTCCCCCTCCCCACAGCCATTCCACTGTGCCATTACTTGGCCATGTACCATAACCGAACTTTTGCATACTGCCTTATGCCTTTCTACAATGATTATTTGGATTTCATTTACGACTTTTATGTTAAGTATTACCAGCAAAAATACTGATCAACATTTGATAAACAAAGCAATACAGACTCACAATGAAAACAGACTCAACACTGAACCAGCGTTGAAACACACATTCAAAGAAAATGCATCTGGTTAGTGGCGGCTAAAGTGTACCTTTCGGCTGATTATGAGTAGGCCCCTTGCACACATTTATGACCATGCTAACATGTGTTTTGATTCACCATCCTGATTGTATTTATATTGCTCATATAGCACAGCACACATTACGGGATCCTTTAAATGTATTATTTTTAACATTTTTAAAGTAAGCAATGCAACAAAATGCATGAGCCAGTAATGCCAAAACTGCCCAATTCACAGCATTTACATTCTAAAAGTCTACTCTAAATGGTCATTTCAATCCAGCAATACCAGTAAATGTCCACAATCTCTGCTAAAGTAGATGTCCTCTAATTCCACATTACAGATATGTAATTAATGAAGAGGTTGCTGCTACCAAACAACTTTATATAAGAGTGTTTCATACACAAATAAATAAAATGTCCTTGAATACATTGCCTGTTGCCCTTGATGAATAAACTGCCTGTTACATTAAAAAAAATATAAGCTAGAAATATTGCAATAGGGAAAGGATGGTATACTGATAAGTGAATTACTAGGTATCTCCTCCAAAGAAGGGCATTCTCAAGACTGCAGCATCCTCCCACTTTACTTTAAAGTACTAGACTGAACAGTAACAGTTATCAATCTACATAGCATCAGAAAAG